>NC_073743.1:18409070-18414070 GCF_023634155.1 Falco peregrinus | reverse complement strand
CACACACAGAGACACACACACACACAGGCACACAGAGACACACACAGACACACACAAACACAGACACAGAGACACACAGACACAGAGACACACAGACACAGACACAGACACACACACAGACACACACACAGACACAGACACACAGAGACAAACACACACAGACACACAGACACAGACACAGACACACACAGACACACAGACACAGACACACATACACACACAGACACACAGACACACACACACAGACACACACAGAGACACACACACACAGACACACACACAGACACACACACAGACGCACACAGACACACACAGACACACAGACACAGACGCAGACACAGACACAGACACACAGACACAGACATACACACAGACACACAGACACAGACACAGACACAGACACACAGACACACACAGACACAGACACAGACACACACAGACACACAGACACAGACACACACACAGACACACACACAGACACACAGAGACACAGACAGACACAGACACACAGACACAGACACAGAGACACACACGCACGCACAGACACACACACGCACACACACACAGACACACACAGACACACACAGACACACACACACACACACAGAGGCACACAGACACACACACAGACACACACAGGCACACAGACACACAGACACACACACACACACACACAGACACAGACACACAGACACACACACGCACGCACACGCACACAGAGACACGCACACACACACAGACACACAGGCACAGACACACAGACACAGACACAGACACACACACAGACACACACACGCACACACAGACACACAGACAGACACACACAGAGACACACACACACAGACACACAGACACACACACAGACACACACACAGACACACACACAGACACAGACACACAGACACACAGACACACACACAGACACACAAACACACAGACACACACAGACACACACAGACACACAGACACACACACACAAGCACACAGACACACAGACACAGACACACACGCACGCACACATACACACACACGCACACACACACACAGACACACACAAACACAGAAACACAGACACACAGACACACACACAGACGCACACACAGACACACAGACACAGACACACACACAGACACAGACACACACAAACACAGACACACAGAGACACACACACAGACACACACAAACACACAGACACACAGACACACACACAGAGACATATAACACAGACACAGACACACAGAGACAAACACACACAGACATACAGACACAGACACAGACACAGACACACACACACACACACAGAGAAACACACACAGACACAAACACAGACACAGACACACATACACACACAGACATTCAGATACACACAGACACACACACACAGACACACACACACAGACACAGACACAGACACACACAGACACACAGACACAGACACAGACACAGACACACACACAGACACACAGAGACACAGACAGACACAGACACAGACACACACACACACGCACACACAGACACACAGACACACACACACAGAGACACACACACACAGACACACAGACACACACACAGACACACACACAGACACAGACACACACAGACACAGACACACGCAGACACACACACAGGCACACAGACACACACAGACACAGACACAGACAGACACAGACACAGACACAGACACACACACAGACACACAGAGACACAGACAGACACAGACACACAGACACACAGACACACACACAGACACACAAACACACAGACACACACAGACACACAGACACAGACACACACGCACGCACACGCACACGCACACACACACGCGCACACACACAGACACACACACACAGACACACACAGACACTCACACACACGCGCACACACACAGACACACACACAGACACACAGACACACAGACACAGACACACACACACAGAGCACAGACAGACACACAGACACACAGACACACACAGACACAGACACAGACACACACAGAGACACACACACACAGACATACAGACAGACACACAGACACAGACACAGAGACACACAGACACACACACACACACACACACAGAGGCACACAGACACACACACACAGACACACACACAGAGACATATAACACAGACACAGACACACAGAGGCAAACACACACAGACACACACACACAGACACAGACACACACAGACACACAGACACACAGATACACACACACACACACAGAAACACACACAGACACAAACACAGACACAGACACACATACACACACAGACATTCAGACACACACAGACACACACACACAGACACAGACACACAGACACAGACACAGACACACACAGACACACAGACACAGACACACACACAGACACACAGACAGACACACAAACACACAGACACACACACACAAGCACACAGACACACACGCACGCACACATACACACACAAACACACACACAAACAAAGACACACAGACACAGACACACACACAGACACAGACACACACAAACACAGACACACACAAACACAGACACACAGAGACACACACACAGACACACACACAGAAACACACAGACACACAGACACAGACACACACACAGACACACACAGACACACACACACACAGAGGCACACAGACACACACAGACACGCACACACACACAGACACACAGATACAGACACAGACACAGACACAGAAACAGACACACACACAGACACACACACACGCACACACAGACACACACACAGACACACACACAGACACAGACACACACAGACACAGACACACAGAGACACACACACAGAGACACAGACACACACAGACACACAGGCACAGACACACACACAGACACACAGAGACACAGACAGACACAGACACAGACACAGACACTCACACACAGAGACACACACACAGACACACACAGAGACACACACACACAGACACAGACACAGAGACACACACACAGAGACACACAGACAAACACACACACAGAGACACACACAGAGACACACACACAGACACACACACAGACACACACAGACACACAGACACAGACACAGAGACACACAGAAACACACACACACACACACACAGAGGCACACAGACACACACACAGACACACACAGACACACACAGACATACACACACACAGCACAGACACACGCACAGGCACACACCAACACAGAGGCACACAGACACACACAGACACAGACACAGGCACACAGACACACACACAGGCACACAGACACACACAGACACACACAGAGACACACACACACACAGACACACAGACACACAGACACAGACACAGACACAGACACACACACACAGCACAGACAGACACACAGACACACAGACACACACAGACACAGACACAGACACACACAGAGACACACACACACTCAGACATACAGACAGACACACACACAGAGACACAGAGACACAGAGACACACACAGACACACACAGACATACAGACACACAGACACAGACACAGACACACACAGAGACACACACACAGACACAGACACACACAGACACAGACACACACAGACACAGACACAGACACACACACAGACACACAGAGACACAGACAGACACAGACACACACACACAGACACACAGACACACACACACACAGAGACACACAGAGACACACACACACAGACACACACACACAGACACACACACACAGACACACAGACACACACACAGACACACAAACACACAGACACACACAGACACACAGACACAGACACACACGCACGCACACGCACGCACACACACAGACACACACACACAGACACACACAGACACTCACACACAGAGACACACACACAGAGACACACACACAGACACACACACAGACACACAGACACACACAGACACAGACACAGACACACACAGAGACACACACACACAGACATACAGACAGACACACAGACACAGACACAGACACAGAGACACACAGACACACACACACACAGAGGCACACAGACACATACAGACACGCACACACACACAGACACACAGACACAGACACAGACACAGACACAGAAACAGACACACACACAGACACACACACACGCACACACAGACACACACACAGACACACACACAGACACAGACACACACAGACAGAGACACACAGAGACACACACACAGAGACACAGACACACACAGACACACAGGCACAGACACACACACAGACACACAGAGACACAGACAGACACAGACACAGACACAGACACTCACACACAGAGACACACACACAGACACACACAGAGACACACACGCACAGACACAGACACAGAGACACACACACAGAGACACACAGACAAACACACACACAGAGACACACACAGAGACACACACACAGACACACACACAGACACACACAGACACACAGACACAGACACAGAGACACACAGAAACACACACACACACACACACAGAGGCACACAGACACACACACAGACACACACAGACACACACAGACATACACACACACAGCACAGACACACGCACAGGCACACACCAACACAGAGGCACACAGACACACACAGACACAGACACAGGCACACAGACACACACACAGGCACACAGACACACACAGACACACACAGAGACACACACACACACAGACACACAGACACACAGACACAGACACAGACACAGACACACACACACAGCACAGACAGACACACAGACACACAGACACACACAGACACAGACACAGACACACACAGAGACACACACACACTCAGACATACAGACAGACACACACACAGAGACACAGAGACACACAGACACACACAGAGACACACACAGACACACACAGACATACAGACACACAGACACAGACACAGACACACACAGAGACACACACACAGACACAGACACACACAGACACAGACACACACAGACACAGACACAGACACACACACAGACACACAGAGACACAGACAGACACAGACACACACACACAGACACACAGACACAC
>NC_073743.1:18394070-18396570 GCF_023634155.1 Falco peregrinus | reverse complement strand
GCACACAGACACACACAGACACGCACACACACACAGACACACAGATACAGACACAGACACAGACACAGAAACAGACACACACACAGACACACACACACGCACACACAGACACACACACAGACACACACACAGACACAGACACACACAGACACAGACACACAGAGACACACACACAGAGACACAGACACACACAGACACACAGGCACAGACACACACACAGACACACAGAGACACAGACAGACACAGACACAGACACAGACACTCACACACAGAGACACACACACAGACACACACAGAGACACACACACACAGACACAGACACAGAGACACACACACAGAGACACACAGACAAACACACACACAGAGACACACACAGAGACACACACACAGACACACACACAGACACACACAGACACACAGACACAGACACAGAGACACACAGAAACACACACACACACACACACAGAGGCACACAGACACACACACAGACACACACAGACACACACAGACATACACACACACAGCACAGACACACGCACAGGCACACACCAACACAGAGGCACACAGACACACACAGACACAGACACAGGCACACAGACACACACACAGGCACACAGACACACACAGACACACACAGAGACACACACACACACAGACACACAGACACACAGACACAGACACAGACACAGACACACACACACAGCACAGACAGACACACAGACACACAGACACACACAGACACAGACACAGACACACACAGAGACACACACACACTCAGACATACAGACAGACACACACACAGAGACACAGAGACACAGAGACACACACAGACACACACAGACATACAGACAC
The DNA here is from genome assembly GCF_023634155.1 of Falco peregrinus. Lineage (NCBI taxonomy): Eukaryota > Metazoa > Chordata > Aves > Falconiformes > Falconidae > Falco > Falco peregrinus. Next base: position 18,395,718 of record NC_073743.1, on the reverse strand, counting down.
ACAGACACAGACACAGACACACACAGAGACACACACACAGACACAGACACACACAGACACAGACACACACAGACACAGACACAGACACACACACAGACACACAGAGACACAGACAGACACAGACACACACACACAGACACACAGACACACACACACACAGAGACACACAGAGACACACACACACAGACACACACACACAGACACACACACACAGACACACAGACACACACACAGACACACAAACACACAGACACACACAGACACACAGACACAGACACACACGCACGCACACGCACGCACACACACAGACACACACACACAGACACACACAGACACTCACACACAGAGACACACACACAGAGACACACACACAGACACACACACAGACACACAGACACACACAGACACAGACACAGACACACACAGAGACACACACACACAGACATACAGACAGACACACAGACACAGACACAGACACAGAGACACACAGACACACACACACACAGAGGCACACAGACACATACAGACACGCACACACACACAGACACACAGACACAGACACAGACACAGACACAGAAACAGACACACACACAGACACACACACACGCACACACAGACACACACACAGACACACACACAGACACAGACACACACAGACAGAGACACACAGAGACACACACACAGAGACACAGACACACACAGACACACAGGCACAGACACACACACAGACACACAGAGACACAGACAGACACAGACACAGACACAGACACTCACACACAGAGACACACACACAGACACACACAGAGACACACACGCACAGACACAGACACAGAGACACACACACAGAGACACACAGACAAACACACACACAGAGACACACACAGAGACACACACACAGACACACACACAGACACACACAGACACACAGACACAGACACAGAGACACACAGAAACACACACACACACACACACAGAGGCACACAGACACACACACAGACACACACAGACACACACAGACATACACACACACAGCACAGACACACGCACAGGCACACACCAACACAGAGGCACACAGACACACACAGACACAGACACAGGCACACAGACACACACACAGGCACACAGACACACACAGACACACACAGAGACACACACACACAGACACACAGACACACAGACACAGACACAGACACAGACACACACACACAGCACAGACAGACACACAGACACACAGACACACACAGACACAGACACAGACACACACAGAGACACACACACACTCAGACATACAGACAGACACACACACAGAGACACAGAGACACACAGACACACACAGAGACACACACAGACACACACAGACATACAGACACACAGACACAGACACAGACACACACAGAGACACACACACAGACACAGACACACACAGACACAGACACACACAGACACAGACACAGACACACACACAGACACACAGAGACACAGACAGACACAGACACACACACACAGACACACAGACACACACACACAGAGAGACACACAGAGACACACACACACAGACACACACACACAGACACAGACACACAGACACACAGACACACACACAGACACACAAACACACAGACACACACAGACACACAGACACAGACAC
>NC_073743.1:18374070-18376570 GCF_023634155.1 Falco peregrinus | reverse complement strand
ACACACACACACACACAGCACAGACAGAAACACAGACACACAGACACACACAGACACAGACACAGACACACACAGAGACACACACACACAGACATACAGACACACACACAGAGACACAGACAGAGACACACAGACACACAGAGACACACACAGACACACACAGACATACAGACACACAGACACAGACACAGACACACACACACAGACACAGACACACATGCACGCACACGCGCGCACACACGCGCACACACAGACACACAGACACACAGACACACACACAGAGACATATAACACAGACACAGACACACAAACACACAAACACACACAGACACACAGACACACACCAACAAAGAGGCACACAGACACACGCAGACACACACACAGGCACACACATACACACAGACATACAAACACACACAGACACACACACACACACAGAGAGACACAGAGACACACAGACACAGACACAGAGACACACAGACACACAGACACAGACAGACACACACACGCACGCACACGCACACACACACACGCACACACAGACACACAGACACACAGACACACACACACAGAGACACACACACACAGACACACAGACACACACCCAGACACACACACAGACACAGACACACAGAGACACACACACAGAGACACAGACACACACAGACACAGACACACACAGACACAGACACAGACACACACACAGACACACAGAGACACAGACAGACACAGACACACAGACACAGACACACAGACACACACACACAGAGAGACACACAGAGACACACACACAGAGACACACACACAGACACAGACACACAGACACACAGACACACGCACAGACACACAAACACACAGACACACACAGACACACACACACAGACACACACAGACACGCACACGCACGCACGCACACGCACACACACGCGCACACACACAGACACACAGACACACACACAGACACACACAGACACTCACACACAGAGACACACACACAGAGACACACACACAGACACAGACACAGACACAGAGACACACAGACACACACAGACATTCAGACACACACAGACACACACACACAGACACACACACACACAGACACACAGACACAGACACACACACAGACACACAGACAGACACACAAACACACAGACACACACAGACACACAGACACACACACACAAGCACACAGACACACACGCACGCACACATACACACACACGCACACACACACAGACACACACAAACACAGACACACAGACACACAGACAGGCACACAGGCACAAACAGACACACAGACACAGACACACACACAGAGACACACAGACACACACACACACAGAGGCACACAGACACACACAGACACGCACACAAACACAGACACACAGAGACACACACACAGACACACACACAGACACACACAGACACACAGACACAGACACACACACAGACACACACACACACAGAGGCACACAGACACACACAGACACGCACACACACACAGACACACAGACACAGACACAGAAACAGACACACACACAGACACACACACAGACACAGACACACACAGACACAGACACACAGAGACACACACAAAGAGACACAGACACACACAGACACACAGACACAGACACACACACAGACACACAGAGACACACACACACAGACACACACAGACACACACACACAGACGCACGCACACGCACGCACGCACACGCACACACACGCGCACACACACAGATACACAGACACAGACACAAAAAGACACTCACACACAGAGACACACACACAGAAACACACAGACAAACACACACATACAGACACACACACACACACACACACAGAGGCACACAGACACACACACAGACACACAGAGACACAGACAGACATACACACACACAGCACAGACACACACACAGACACACAGACACAGCATAGACACACAGACACAGACACACACACAGACACACACAGGCACACACACATACAGAGGCACACAGACACACACAGACACACACAGAGGCACACAGACACACACAGACATACACACACACACAGACACACACACACACACACAGAGGCACAGAGACACACAGACACAGACACAGACACACACAGACACACACACATACAGAGGCACACAGACACACACAGACACGCACACACACACAGACACACAGACACAGACACAGACACAGACACAGAAACAGACACACACACAGACACACACACACGCACACCCAGACACACACACAGACACACAAACAGACACAGACACACACACACACACACAGAGGCACACAGACACACTGACACAGACACACACACACACACACACACAGAGACATATAACAGAGACACAGACACACAGAGGCAAACACACACAGACACACACACACAGACACAGACACACACAGACACACAGACACAGACACACACAGACACACAGACACAGACACACACACACACACACACACAGAAACACACACAGACACAAACA
>NC_073743.1:18356570-18359070 GCF_023634155.1 Falco peregrinus | reverse complement strand
ACACACACACAGACACAGACACACACAGACACAGACACACAGAGACACACACAAAGAGACACAGACACACACAGACACACAGACACAGACACACACACAGACACACAGAGACACACACACACAGACACACAGAGACACACACACACAGACGCACGCACACGCACGCACGCACACGCACACACACGCGCACACACACAGATACACAGACACAGACACACAAAGACACTCACACACAGAGACACACACACAGAAACACACAGACAAACACACACACACAGACACACACACACACACACACAGAGAGGCACACAGACACACACACAGACACACAGAGACACAGACAGACATACACACACACAGCACAGACACACACACAGACACACAGACACAGCATAGACACACAGACACAGACACACACACAGACACACACAGGCACACACACATACAGAGGCACACAGACACACACAGACACACACAGAGGCACACAGACACACACAGACATACACACACACACAGACACACACACACACACAGAGACACAGAGACACACAGACACAGACACAGACACACACAGACACACAGACACAGACACACACACACACACACACAGAAACACACACAGACACAGACACACACAAACACAGACACACAGACACACACACACACACAGACACGCACACACGCACAAACAGACACACAGACACAGACACACACACAGACACACACACACACAAACACAGACACACAGAGACACACACACAGACACACACACAGACACACACAGACACACAGACACAGACACACACACAGACACACACAGACACACACACATACAGAGGCACACAGACACACACAGACACGCACACACACACAGACACACAGACACAGACACAGACACAGACACAGAAACAGACACACACACAGACACACACACACGCACACACAGACACACACACAGACACACAAACAGACACAGACACACACACACACACACAGAGGCACACAGACACACTGACACAGACACACACACACACACACACACAGAGACATATAACAGAGACACAGACACACAGAGGCAAACACACACAGACACACACACACAGACACAGACACACACAGACACACAGACACAGACACACACAGACACACAGACACAGACACACACACACACACACACACACAGAAACACACACAGACACAAACACAGACACAGACACACATACACACACAGAGATTCAGACACACACAGACACACACACAGACACACACACACACAGACACACAGACACAGACACACACACAGACACACAGACAGACACACAAACACACAGACACACACAGACACACAGACACACACACACAAGCACACAGACACACACGCACGCACACATACACACACACGCACACACACACAGACACAGACACACACAAACACAGACACACAGACACACAGACAGGCACACAGGCACAAACAGACACACAGACACAGACACACACACAGACACACACACAGACACAGACACACACAAACACAGACACACAGACACACACACACACACAGACACGCACACACGCACAAACAGACACACAGACACAGACACACACACAGACACAGACACACACAAACACAGACACACAGAGACACACACACAGACACACACACAGACACACACAGACACACACACAGACACACACAGACACACACACATACAGAGGCACACAGACACACACAGACACACACAGAGGCACACAGACACACACAGACATACACACACACACAGACACACACACACACACACACAGACACAGAGACACACAGACACAGACACAGACACACACACAGACACACACACAGACACAGACACACACAAACACAGACACACAGACACACACACACACACAGACACGCACACACGCACAAACAGACACACAGACACTAACACACACACAGACACAGACACACACAAACACAGACACACAGAGACACACACAGACACAGACACACACACAGACACAGACACACACAGACACACACAGAGGCACACAGACACACTGACACAGACACACACACACACACACACACAGAGACATATAACAGAGACACAGACACACAGAGGCAAACACACACAGACACAGACACACAGACACAGACACACACAGACACACAGACACAGACACACACAGACACACAGACACAGACACACACACACACACACAGAAACACACACAGACACAAACACAGACACAGACACACATACACACACAGACATTCAGACACACACAGACACACACACACAGACACAGACACACACAGACACACAGACACAGACACACACACAGACACACAGACAGACACACAAACACACAGACACACACAGACACACAGACACACACACACAAGCATACAGACACACACGCACGCACACATACACACACACGCACACACACACAGACACAGACACACACAAACACAGACACACAGACAGGCACACAGGCACAA
>NC_073743.1:18336570-18339070 GCF_023634155.1 Falco peregrinus | reverse complement strand
CAGACAGACACACAAACACACAGACACACAGACACACACACACAAGCACACAGACACACACGCACGCACACATACACACACACGCACACACACACAGAGACACAGAGACACACAGACACAGACACAGAGACACAGAGACACACAGACACAGACACACAGACACACACACGCACGCACACGCACACACACACACGCACACACAGACACACAGACACACAGACACACACACACAGAGACACACACACACAGACACACAGACACACACCCAGACACACACACAGACACAGACACACAGAGACACACACACAGAGACACAGACACACACAGACACAGACACAGACACAGACACACACACAGACACACAGAGACACAGACAGACACAGACACACACACACAGAGACATATAACAGAGACACAGACACACAGAGGCAAACACACACAGACACAGACACACACAGACACACAGACACAGACACAGACACACACACACACACAGAAACACACACAGACACAAACACAGACACAGACACACATACACACACAGACATTCAGACACACACAGACACACACACACAGACACACACACACACAGACACACAGACACAGACACACACACAGACACACAGACAGACACACAAACACACAGACACACACAGACACACAGACACACACACACAAGTACACAGACACACACGCACGCACACATACACACACACGCACACACACACAGACACAGACACACACAAACACAGACACACAGACACACAGAGAGGCACACAGGCACAAACAGACACACAGACACAGACACACACACAGACACACACAGACACACACACACACAGAGGCACACAGACACACACAGACACGCACACAAACACACACAGACACACAGACACAGACACACACACAGACACACACACACACACACACACACACACAGAGGTACACAGACACACACAGACACGCACACACACACAGACACACAGACACAGACACAGAAACAGACACACACACAGACACACACACACGCACACACAGACACACACACAGACACACACACAGACACAGACACACACAGACACAGACACACAGAGACACACACACAGAGACACAGACACACACAGACACACAGACACAGACACACACACAGACACACAGAGACACAGACAGACACAGACACACAGACACAGACACACAGACACAAACACACACACAGACACACACAGAGACACACACACACAGACACAGACACAGAGACACACACACAGACACACAGACACACACACACACAGACACACACAGACACACACACACAGACGCACGCACACGCACGCACGCACACGCACACACACGCGCACACACACAGATACACAGACACAGACACACACAGACACTCACACACAGAGACACACACACAGAAACACACAGACAAACACACACACACAGACACACACACACACACACACAGAGGCACACAGACACACACACAGACACACAGAGACACAGACAGACATACACACACACAGCACAGACACACACACAGACACACAGACACAGCATAGACACACACCAACACAGAGGCACACAGACACACACAGACACACACAGAGGCACACAGACACACACAGACATACACACAGACACACACACACACACACACAGAGACACAGAGACACACAGACACAGACACACAGACACACAGACACACACACAGACACACACACAGACACAGACACACACAGATACAGACACACAGAGTCACACACACACAGACATACAGACACACACAGAGACACAGACAGAGACACACAGACACACAGAGACACACACAGACACACACAGACATACAGACACACAGACACAGACACAGACACACACGCACAGACACAAACACACATGCACGCACACGCGCGCACACACGCGCACACACAGACACACAGACACACAGACACACACACAGAGACATATAACACAGACACAGACACACAAACACACAAACACACACAGACACACAGACACACACCAACACAGAGGCACACAGACACACGCAGACACACACACAGGCACACAGACACACACAGACATACAAACACACACAGACACACACACACACAGAGACACAGAGACACACAGACACAGACACAGAGACACACAGACACACAGACACAGACACACAGACACACACACGCACGCACACGCACACACACACGCACACACAGACACACAGACACACAGACACACACACACAGAGACACACACACACAGACACACAGACGCACACCCAGACACACACACAGACACAGACACACAGAGACACACACACAGAGACACAGACACACACAGACACAGACACACACAGACACAGACACAGACACACACACAGACACACAGAGACACAGACAGACACAGACACACAGACACAGACACACAGACACACACACACACAGAGACACACAGAGACACACACACAGAGACACACACACACAGACACAGACACACA
>NC_073743.1:18314070-18316570 GCF_023634155.1 Falco peregrinus | reverse complement strand
GACACACACACAGACACAGCATAGACACACAGACACAGACACACACACAGACACACACAGACACACACACATACAGAGGCACACAGACACACACAGACACACACAGAGGCACACAGACACACACAGACATACACACACACACAGACACACACACACACACACACAGAGACACAGAGACACACAGACACAGACACAGACACACACAGACACACACACACAGACACACAGACACACACACAGACACACACACAGACACAGACACACACAAACACAGACACACAGACACACACACACACACAGACACGCACACACGCACAAACAGACACACAGACACAGACACACACACAGACACAGACACACACAAACACAGACACACAGAGACACACACACAGACACACACACAGACACACACAGACACACAGACACAGACACACACACAGACACACACAGACACACACACATACAGAGGCACACAGACACACACAGACACGCACACACACACAGACACACAGACACAGACACAGACACAGACACAGAAACAGACACACACACACGCACACACAGACACACACACAGACACACACACAGAGACATATAACAGAGACACAGACACACAGAGGCAAACACACACACACAGACACAGACACACACAGACACACAGACACAGACACACACAGACACACAGACACAGACACACACACACACACACACAGAAACACACACAGACACAAACACAGACACAGACACACATACACACACAGACATTCAGACACACTCAGACACACACACACAGACACACACACACACAGACACACAGACACAGACACACACACAGACACACAGACAGACACACAAACACACAGACACACACAGACACACAGACACACACACACAAGCACACAGACACACACGCACGCACACATACACACACATGCACACACACACAGAGACACAGAGACACACAGACACAGACACAGAGACACAGAGACACACAGACACAGACACACAGACACACACACGCACGCACACGCACACACACACACGCACACACAGACACACAGACACACAGACACACACACACAGAGACACACACACACAGACACACAGACACACACCCAGACACACACACAGACACAGACACACAGAGACACACACACAGAGACACAGACACACACAGACACAGACACAGACAGACACACACACAGACACACAGAGACACAGACAGACACAGACACACAGACACAGACACACAGACACACACACACAGAGAGACACACAGAGACACACACTCAGAGACACACACACACAGACACAGACACACAGACACACAGACACACACACAGACACACAAACACACAGACACACACAGACACACACACACAGACACACACGTACGCACACGCACGCACGCACACGCACACACACACGCGCACACACACAGACACACAGACACACAGACACACACACACGGACACACACAGACACTCACACACAGAGACACACACACAGAGACACACACACAGACACACACAGACACACAGACACAGACACAGACACAGAGACACACAGACACACACACACACACACACAGAGGCACACAGACACACTGACACAGACACACACACACACACACACACAGAGACATATAACAGAGACACAGACACACAGAGGCAAACACACACAGACACACACAAACAGACACAGACACACACAGACACACAGACACAGACACACACACACACACACACACAGAAACACACACAGACACAAACACAGACACAGACACACATACACACACAGACATTCAGACACACACAGACACACACACACAGACACACACACACACAGACACACAGACACAGACACACACACAGACACACAGACAGACACACAAACACACAGACACACACAGACACACAGACACACACACACAAGCACACAGACACACACTCACGCACACATACACACACACGCACACACACACAGACACAGACACACACAAACACAGACACACAGACACACAGACAGGCACACAGGCACAAACAGACACACAGACACAGACACACACACAGACACACACAGACACACACACACACAGAGGCACACAGACACACACAGACACGCACACAAACACACACAGACACACAGACACAGACACACACACAGACACACACACACACACACACACACAGAGGCACACAGACACACACAGACACGCACACACACACAGACACACAGACACAGACACAGAAACAGACACACACACAGACACACACACACGCACACACAGACACACACACAGACACACACACAGACACAGACACACACAGACACAGACACACAGAGACACACACACAGAGACACAGACACACACAGACACACAGACACAGACACACACACAGACACACAGAGACACAGACAGACACAGACACACAGACACAGACACAGAGACACAAACACACACACAGACACACACAGAGACACACACACACAGACACAG
>NC_073743.1:18299070-18301570 GCF_023634155.1 Falco peregrinus | reverse complement strand
CACACAGACACACACGCACGCACACGCACGCACACGCACACACACGCGCACACACACAGACACACACAGACACTCACACACAGAGACACACACAGAGGCACACACACACAGGCACACACACACAGACACAGACACACAGACACAGACACAGACACAGAGACACACAGACACACACACACACACACACACGGAGGCACACAGACACACAGACACAGACACACACACAGAGACATATAACACAGACACAGACACACAGAGGCAAACACACACAGACACACACACACAGACACAGACACACACAGACACACAGACATAGACACACACAGACACACAGACACAGACACACACACACACACACACAGAAACACACACAGACACAAACACAGACACAGACACACATCCACACACAGACATTCAGACACACACAGACACACACACACAGACACAGACACACACAGACACACAGACACAGACACACACACAGACACACAGACAGACACACAAACACACAGACACACACAGACACACAGACACACGCACACAAGCACACAGACACACATGCACGCACACATACACACACACGCACACACACACAGACACAGACACACACAAACACAGACACACAGACACACAGACACGCACACAGGCACAAACAGACACACAGACACAGACACACACACAAACACAGACACACACAAACACAGACACACAGAGACACACACACAGACACACACACAGACACACACAGGCACACAGACACAGACACACACACAGACACACACAGACACACACACACACAGAGGCACACAGACACACACAGACACGCACACACACACAGACACACAGACACAGACACAGACACAGACACAGAAACAGACACACACACAGACACACACACACGCACACACAGACACACACACAGACACAGACACAGACACAGACACACACAGACACAGACACACAGAGACACACACACAGAGACACAGACACACACAGACACACAGACACAGACACACACACAGACACAGAGACACAGACACAGACACACAGACACAGACACACAGACACAAACACACACACAGACACACACAGAGACACACACACACAGACACAGAGACACAGACACACACACAGACACACACACACAGCACAGACACACACACAGACACACAGACACACAGACACACACAGACACACACACACAGACACACACGCACGCACACGCACGCACGCACACGCACACACACGCGCACACACACAGATACACAGACACAGACTGTTGGGGCTCTTGCTGTATTGAATGATTATGCTGAACTCTGAAGCAAGTGGAAAAATACTGAAGAAATAAGACGAGGTTACGGCCAGAACAGTGGGATGAAGAAAAAGGAGCAAATTGCAGATGTTTGCTCAAAACCAAGGCCAACGGGACGTGATAAGAGGAGCTGGGAAACCGCAGAAAGGAGCCTACATGCCAGAACAAGCAGAAACAGAAATCTTCCCAGTAAACAATTGTTAACCAATCATATTATTATACGCTTGTAAAATAGCCAATCACATTATTGCACGCTTATAGAATGCCTTATAAAAGTTTACCTGGTTTGTACAATAAAGGGATCATATCTTGAACTCTGTGAGTATTTGAATCTGACTCCCGCTCGCCCGAAATGCCCGCAGCATCTGGTGACCCCGACGTGATCCGATGAGGGTCGACAGGATCGGTTAAAAGGTCAGGAGGATTCATTAAGGATCGTGTTACGAGCTGCGGAGCCGGCGAGGATCCTGCTGCCAGCGGAGAGAGAGCTGGGCGCCCGAAGAAAGGCGGAACGTGCACGGCTGACCGGTGAGTCAGGAAATTTAAGCAGGATGGGAATCACTGCATCAGTGGTGGAAAAAGCAACCGTAGACAGTTTGATGAAACTGGCAGAAAAAACTGAAACGCCAGTCTCACGGCAGGCAGTAGTTGATCTGCTATGTTGGAGTCGCCGCCGTGGTTACCTTGCTTCTACGCAAGATGTATATAATAATGAAACATGGAAGAAAGTAGGAGAGGACTTATGGGAATCTGTGCAAGTTGGGACTAAGGGGGTAAAGACTTTGGCTCGCACGTATCGAGCTGTACGGGGTATGGTCGCGCAATTACCACCCTGGTGTCCTGAAAAGGAACAAGCGGCGAGCGGCGGCGTGCGGCCCGGCAGGCCCCGTCCCGGCCGCGGTTTCTCTCCGAGGCGGCACCCCACCCCCCTCCGATCGGCGCCATGGCGATGCAAGCGGCCAAGCGAGCTAACATCTGGTTGCCCCCAGAGGTCAATGGGATCCTTTATATTCGGAACCTGCCGTATAAAATCACAGCGGAGGAAATGTGGAAATACGGACCTATTCGACAAATCAGAGTTGGAAACTCTCCTGAAACTAGAGGAACAGCTTAAGCTTCTCAAGGAAAAATACGGGCTTGATTACAACCCCCCCCCCAAAAAAAAAAAAAAAAAAAAAAAAAAAAGCA
>NC_073743.1:18279070-18291570 GCF_023634155.1 Falco peregrinus | reverse complement strand
AAAAACACACACACAGAGGCACAGACACACACACAGACACACACAGACACACACAGACATACAGACACACACAGACACACAGACACACATACAGACACACAGACACAGACACAGACAAACAGACACACAGACACACACACAGACACACACACGCACGCACACGCACGCACACACACACACAGACACACACAGACACACACACACAGACACACACACAGATACACACACAGACACACACACAGACACACAGACACACAGACACAGACACACACGCATGCACACGCACACACACACACAGACACACACAGACACACACACACACACAGAGACACACACGCATGCACACGCACACACACACACAGACACGCACAAACACACAGACACACTCACAGACAGAGACACAGACACAGACACACACAGACACACACAGAGACACACAGAGACACACAGACACAGACACAGACACAGACACACACAGACACATACACACAGACACAGACACATACACATACAGACACACACAGACACACAGACACACAGACACACAGACACACACACACACACACACAGACATACACACAGACACACAGACACAGACACACACACACAGACACACAGACACACAGACACAGACACACACACACATAGACACACAGACACACAGACACACACACACAGACACAGACACACAGACACACAAACACAGACACACAGAAACACACACACACACACAGACACACACACGCATGCACACGCACGCAGATGCACGCAAACGCACGCAAACACACGCAGACACACAGACACAGACACACAGACACACAGTTACGCACGCACACGCACGCACACACACACACAGACACACACAGATTCACAGACACACACAGAGACACACACATAGACACACACACACAGATACACACACAGACACACAGACACAAACAAACACAGACACACACACACAGACACACAGACACACACACATGCACACGCACACACACAAACAGGCACACACACAGAGACACACACACACAGACACACACACAGAGACACACACACAGACAAACACACATACGCACACACTCTCAGACACACACAGACACACACACACAGACACACACAGACACACAGACACAGACACACAGACACAGACACACACGCACGCACACGCACACACACACATGCACAAACACACAGAAACACTCACAGACAGAGACACAGACACAGACACACACAGACACACACACAGGCACACACACACACAGACACACACACACAGAGACACAGACACACAGACACAGATACACACACACACACACACAGACATACACACACGCACACGCACACACACACACACAGACACACACACACACAGACACACACACAGAGACACAGACACACAGACACAGATACACACACACACACAGACATCCACACACGCACACGCACACACACACACAGACACACGCACAGACACACACAGAGGCACACAGAAACAGACACACACACAGACACACACAGACACACACAGACACGCACACACACACACACAGAGATACACAGAGACACACACACACAGAGACACACACAGACATTCATACACACACAGACAAACACACACAGACACACACACAGACAGACACAGACACACACAGACACACAGACACAGACACAGACACACACACACACACACAGAGAGACACACACAGAGACACACACACAGAGACACACACACAGACACACACACAGACACACACAGACACACAGACACAGACACAGATACACAGACACAGACATACACACAGACACACACAGACATAGAGACACACAGACAAGCACACACACACAGACACACAGACAAAGACACACACAGACACAAACACACACACAGAGGCACAGACACACACACAGACACACACAGACACACACAGACATACAGACACACACAGACACACAGACACACATACAGACACACAGACACAGACACAGACGCACAGACACACAGACACACACACAGACACACACACACATGCACACGCACGCACACACACGCATACACACACAGACACACAGACACAGACACACAGACACACAGACACACAGATATGCACGCACACGCACGCACACACACACACAGACACACACAGATTCACAGACACACACAGAGACACACACACAGACACACACACACAGATACACAAACAGACACACAGACACACAGACACAGACACACACGCATGCACACGCACACACACACACAGACACACACACACAGACACACACACAGAGACACACACGCATGCACACGCACACACACACACAGACACACAGAAACAGACACAGACACAGACACACACAGACACACACACAGGCACACACACACACACAGACACAGACACACACACACACAGACACACACACACAGAGACACAGACACACAGACACAGATACACACACACACACACACAGACATACACACACGCACACGCACACACACAGACACAGACACACACACACACAGACACACAGACACAGAGACACAGACACACAGACACAGATACACACACACACACACACAGACATACACACACGCACACGCACACACACACACAGACACACACACAGACACACACAGAGGCACACAGAAACAGACACACACACAGACACACACAGACACACACAGACACGCACACACACACACACAGAGACACACACAGACACACACACAGACACAGACACACAGACACACACAGACATTCATACACACACAGACAAACACACACAGACACACACACAGACAGACACAGACACACACAGACACACAGACACAGACACACACACACACACACACACAGAGACACACACATAGACACACACACAGAGGCACACACACAGAAACACACACAGACACACACAGACACACAGACACAGACACAGATACACAGACACAGACATACACACAGACACACAGACACAGACACACAGACACACACACAAACACACAGACACACACAGACATAGAGACACACAGACAAGCACACACACACAGACACACAGACACAGACACACAGACACACACAGACACATACACACACACAGAGGCACAGACACACACACAGACACACACAGAAACACACACACATACAGACACACACAGACACACAGACAGACACACAGACACAGACACAGACGCACAGACACACAGACACACACACAGACACACACACGCACGCACACGCACGCACACACACGCATACACACACAGACACACAGACACAGACACACAGACACACAGACACACAGATATGCACGCACACGCACACACACACACAGACACACACAGATTCACAGACACACACAGAGACACACACACAGACACACACACACAGATACACACACAGACACACAGACACACAGACACACAGACACAGACACACACGCATGCACACGCACACACACACACAGACACACACAGACACACACACACACAGACACACACACAGAGACACACACGCATGCACACGCACACACACACACAGACACGCACAAACACACAGACACACTCACAGACAGAGACACAGATACAGACACACACAGACACACACACACACACACAGAGGCACACAGACACACACACAGAGACACACAGACACACACACATACACACACACACTCAGACACACACAGACACACACACACAGACAGACACAGACACACAGACACAGACACACACGCACGCACACGCACACACACACACGCACAAACACACAGAAACACTCACAGACAGAGACACAGACACAGACACACACACACTCACTAGACACACAGACACACACACACACACATGCACACACACAGCCACAGAGACACACAGACACACACACCAACACACAGACACACACAGACACACAGACACACATACAGACACACAGACACAGACACACACACACAGACACACACACGCACGCACACGCACGCACACACACGCATACACACACACACACAGACACACACAGATTCACAGACACACACAGACACACACTCACACAGAGACAGAGACAGAGACACAGACACACACAGACACAGACACACACAGACACAGACAGACACAGACACACAGACACAGACACACAGATACACACACACAGAGAGTCACACACAGACACACACACACAGAGACACACAGACACTCACACACAGAGACACACGCACAGAGACACACACAGAGACACACACACAGACACACACAGACACACAGACACAGACACAGACACAGAGACACACAGACACACACACACACACACACACAGAGGCACACAGACACACAGACACACACACAGACACACACACACAGACACACACACAGAGACATATAACACAGACACAGACACACAGAGGCAAACACAGACAGACACACACACACAGACACACAGTCACAGACACACACAGACACAGACACACACACACACACAGAAACACAAACAGACACAGACACACATACACACAGAGACATTCAGACACACACAGACACAAACACACAGACACAGACACACACAGACACACAGACACAGACACACACGCACGCACACATACACACACACGTACACACACACAGACACAGACACACGCAAACACAGACACACAGACACACATACACGCACACAGGCACAAACAGACACACAGACACAGACACACACACAGACACAGACACACACAAACACAGACACACACACAGACACAGACACAGACACACACACAGACACACACAGACACACAGACACACAGACGCACACACACACAGACACAGATACACACACAGAAACACAGACACACACACACAGACACACACAGACACAGACACACACGCGCGCACTCACACAAGCGCACACACACAGACACACAGACACACACACAGACACTCACACAGACACACACACAGACACACAGACACAGACACAGACACACACACAGACACACACACACATGCACACACAAGACACATAGACACAGACACAGACACACACACGCACGCACACGCACGCACACACACGCATACACACACAGACACACAGACAGACACAGACACACAGACACACAGACACACAGATATGCACGCACACGCACGCACACACACACACAGACACACACAGATTCACAGACACACACAGAGACACACACACAGACACACACACACAGATACACACACAGACACACAGACACATAGACACACAGGCACACAGACACAGACACACACGCATGCACACGCACACACACACACAGACACACACAGACACACACACACACAGACACACACACAGAGACACACACGCATGCACATGCACACACACACACAGACACACAGAAACAGACACAGACACAGACACACACAGACACACACACAGGCACACACAGACACACAGACACAGACACCCACACACACACAGACACACACACACAGAGACACAGACACACACACACAGATACACACACACACACAGAGACATACACACACGCACACGCACACACACAGACACAGACACACACACACACAGACACACACACACAGAGACACAGACACACAGACACAGATACACACACACACACACAGACATACACACACGCACACGCACACACACACACAGACACACACTCAGACACACACAGAGGCACACAGAAACAGACACACACACAGACACACACACAGACACACACAGACACACAGACACAGACACAGATACACAGACACAGACATACACACAGACACACAGACACAGACACACAGACACACACACAAACACACAGACACACACAGACATAGAGACACACAGACAAGCACACACACACAGACACACAGACACAGACACACACAGACACAAACACACACACAGAGGCACAGACACACACACAGACACACACAGACACACACAGACATACAGACACACACAGACACACAGACACACATACAGACACACAGACACAGACACAGACGCACAGACACACAGACACACACACAGACACACACACGCACGCACACGCACGCACACACACGCATACACACACAGACACACAGACAGACACAGACACACAGACACACAGACACACAGATATGCACGCACACGCACGCACACACACACACAGACACACACAGATTCACAGACACACACAGAGACACACACACAGACACACACACACAGATACACACACAGACACACAGACACATAGACACACAGGCACACAGACACAGACACACACGCATGCACACGCACACACACACACAGACACACACAGAGACACACACACACAGACACACACACAGAGACACACACGCATGCACACGCACACACACACACAGACACACAGAAACAGACACAGACACAGACACACACAGACACACACACAGGCACACACACACACACAGACACAGACACACACACACAGACACACACACACAGAGACACAGACACACAGACACAGATACACACACACACACACAGAGACATACACACACGCACACGCACACACACAGACACAGACACACACACACACAGACACACACACACAGAGACACAGACACACAGACACAGATACACACACACACACACACAGACATACACACACGCACACGCACACACACACACAGACACACACAGAGGCAAACAGAAACAGACACACACACAGACACACACAGACACACACAGACACGCACACACACACACACAGAGACACACACAGACACACACACAGACACAGACACACAGACACACACAGACATTCATACACACACAGACAAACACACACAGACACACACACAGACAGACACAGACACACACAGACACACAGACACAGACACAGACACACACACACACACAGAGACACACACAGAGACACACACACAGAGACACAGACACAGAAACACACACAGACACACACAGACACACAGACACAGACACAGATACACAGACACAGACATACACACAGACACACAGACACAGACACACAGACACACACAGAGACACACACACACAGACACACACACAGACACACACACAGACACACACAGACACACAGACACAGACACTGATACACAGACACAGACATACACACAGACACACAGACACAGACACACAGACACACACACAAACACACAGACACACACACAAACACACAGACACACACAGACATATAGACACACAGACAAGCACACACACACAGACACACAGACACAGACACACACAGACACAAACACACACACAGAGGCACAGACACACACACAGACACACACAGACATACAGACACACACAGACACACAGACACACATACAGACACACAGACACAGACACAGACGCACAGACACACAGACACAGACACACACACACGCACGCACACGCACGCACACACACGCATACACACACAGACACACAGACAGACACAGACACAGACACACAGACACACAGATATGCACGCACACGCACGCACACACACACACAGACACACACAGATTCACAGACACACACAGAGACACACACACAGACACACACACACAGATACACACACAGACACACAGACACATAGACACACAGGCACACAGACACAGACACACACGCATGCACACGCACACACACACACAGACACACACAGACACACACACACAGACACACACAGACACACACACAGGCACACACACACACAGAGACACAGACACACAGACACAGACACACACACACAGAGACACAGACACACAGACACAGATACACACACACACACAGACATACACACACGCACACACACACACAGACACACACACAGACACACACAGAGGCACACAGAAACAGACACACACACAGACACACACAGACACACACAGACACGCACACACACACACACAGAGACACACACAGACACACACACAGACACACACAGAAACACACACATATACAGACACACACAGACACACAGACACACATACAGACACACAGACACAGACACAGACGCACAGACACACAGACACACACACAGACACACACACGCACGCACACGCACGCACACACACGCATACACACACAGACACACAGACAGACACAGACACACAGACACACAGACACACAGATATGCACGCACACGCACGCACACACACACACAGACACACACAGATTCACAGACACACACAGACACACACACACAGATACACACACAGACACACAGACACACAGACACACAGACACACAGACACAGACACACACGCATGCACACGCACACACACACACAGACACACACAGACACACACACACAGACACACACACAGAGACACACACGCATGCACACGCACACAGACACACAGACACGCACAAACACAGACACACTCACAGACAGAGACACAGACACAGACACACACAGACACACACAGACACACACACACACACAGAGACACACAGACACACACACAGAGACACACAGACACACACACAGACACACACACACACAGACACACACACACGCACGCACACGCATGCACACACACGCATACACACACAGACACACAGACAGACACAGACACACACACAGACACACACACACA
The DNA here is from genome assembly GCF_023634155.1 of Falco peregrinus. Classification (NCBI taxonomy): domain Eukaryota; kingdom Metazoa; phylum Chordata; class Aves; order Falconiformes; family Falconidae; genus Falco; species Falco peregrinus. The sequence continues at coordinate 18,282,998 of NC_073743.1, read as the reverse complement.
CAGACACACACACGCACGCACACGCATGCACACACACGCATACACACACAGACACACAGACAGACACAGACACACAGGCACACAGACACACAGACACACAGATACGCACGCACACGCACGCACACACACACACAGACACACACAGATTCACAGACACACACAGAGACACAAACACAGACACACACACACACAGACACACACACACACACACACAGATACACACACAGACACACAGACACACAGACACAGACACACAGACACACACGCATGCAGACGCGCACACATACACACAGGCACACACACATACACACACACACTCAGACACACACAGACACACACACACAGACAGACACAGACACACAGACACAGACACACACGCACGCACACGCACACACACACACGCACAAACACACAGAAACACTCACAGACAGAGACACAGACACAGACACACACACACTCACTAGACACACAGACACACACACACACACATGCACACACACAGCCACAGAGACACACAGACACACACACCAACACACAGACACACACTCACACAGAGACAGAGACACAGAGACACACACACAGACACACACACACAGACACACACACAGACACACACACACACTGAGACACACAGAAACACACAGACACAGACACTGACACACACAGAGACACACAGACACACACACGCACGCACACGCACGCACACGCACGCACACGCACGCATACACACACAGACACACAGACACACAGATACGCACGCACATGGACGCACACACACACACAGACACAAACAGATTCACAGACACACACAGACGCACACACACACAGACACAGACACACACACAGACACACAGACACACACACACAGACACACACAGACACAGACACACACGCACACACAGACACACAGACACACACACAGACACACACAGAGACACACACACAGACACAGACACAGACACACACACACACACTGAGAGACACACACAGACACACAGACACAGACACACACACACACAGACACACACGCACGCACACGCACGCACACACACGCATACACACACAGACACACAGACAGACACAGACACACAGACACACAGATATGCACGCACACGCACGCACACACACACACAGACACACACAGATTCACAGACACACACAGAGACACACACACAGAGACACACACGCATGCACACGCACACACACACACAGACACACACAGACACACACACAGGCGCACACACACACACAGACACAGACACACACACACACAGACACACACACACAGAGACACAGACACACAGACACAGATACACACACACACAGAGACATACACACACGCACACGCACACACACAGACACAGACACACACACACACAGACACACACACACAGAGACACAGACACACAGACACAGATACACACACACACACACAGACATACACACACGCACACGCACACACACACAGACACACACACAGACACACACAGAGGCACACAGAAACAGACACACACACAGACACACACAGACACACACAGACACGCACACACACACACACAGAGACACACACAGACACACACACAGACACAGACACACAGACACACACAGACATTCATACACACACAGACAAACACACACAGACACACACACAGACAGACACAGACAGACACAGACACACACAGACACACAGACACAGAAACAGACACACACACACACACAGAGACACACACAGAGACACACAGACACACAGACACAGACACAGATACACAGACACAGACATACACACAGACACACAGACACAGACAGACAGACACACACACAAACACACAGACACACACAGACATAGAGACACACAGACAAGCACACACACACAGACACACAGACACAGACACACACAGAGACATACACACACACAGAGGCACAGACACACACACAGACACACACAGAAACACACACACATACAGACACACACAGACACACAGACACACATACAGACACACAGACACAGACACAGACGCACAGACACACAGACACACACACAGACACACACACGCACGCACACGCACGCACACACACGCATACACACACAGACACACAGACAGACACAGACACACAGACACACAGACACACAGATATGCACGCACACGCACGCACACACACACACAGACACACACAGATTCACAGACACACACAGAGACACACACACAGACACACACACACAGATACACACACAGACACACAGACACAGACACACAGACACACAGACACAGACACACAGACACACACACATGCACACGCACACACAGAAACAGGCACACAAACAGAGACACACACACACAGACACACACACACAGACACACACACAGACACACACACATACGCACACACTCTCAGACACACAGAGACACACACACAGACACACACAGACACACAGACACAGACACACAGACACAGACACACACGCACGCACACGCACACACACACATGCACAAACACACAGAAACACTCACAGACAGAGACACAGACACAGACACACACAGACACACACACACAGAGACACACACACACAGACACACAGAAACAGACACAGACACAGACACACACAGACACACACACAGGCACACACACACACAGACACAGACACACACACAGAGACACACACGCATGCACACGCACACACACACACAGACACGCACAAACACACAGACACACTCACAGACAGAGACACAGACACAGACACACACACACACACACAGAGACACACAGACACACACACAGAGACACACAGACACACACACAGACACACACACACAGACACACACACACGCACGCACACGCATGCACACACACGCATACACACACAGACACACAGACAGACACAGACACACAGACACACAGACACACAGACACACAGATACGCACGCACACGCACGCACACACACACACACAGACACACACAGATTCACAGACACACACAGAGACACACACACAGACACACAAACACACAGACACACAGACACACACACACACAGATACACACACAGACACACAGACACACAGACACACAGACACAGACACACAGACACACACGCATGCAGACGCGCACACACACACACAGGCACACACACACAGACACACACACAGACACACACACATACAGACACACACACAGACACACACACATACACACACACACTCAGACACACACAGACACACACACACAGACAGACACAGACACACAGACACAGACACACACGCACGCACACGCACACACACACACGCACAAACACACAGAAACACTCACAGACAGAGACACAGACACACACACACACACACTCACTAGACACACAGACACACACACACACACATGCACACACACAGCCACAGAGACACACAGACACAGAGACCAACACACAGACACACACTCACACAGAGACAGAGACACAGACAGAGACACACACACAGACACACACACACAGACACACACACAGACACACACACACACTGAGACACACAGAAACACACAGACACAGACACTGACACACACACAGACACACAGACACACACACGCACGCACACGCACGCACACACACGCATACACACACAGACACACAGACACACAGACACACAGATACGCACGCACATGGACGCACACACACACACACACACACAGATTCACAGACACACACAGACGCACACACACACAGACACAGACACACACACAGACACACAGACACACACACACAGACACACACAGACACAGACACACACGCACACACAGACACACAGACACACAGACACACACAGAGACACACACAGAGACACACACACAGACACAGACACAGACACACACACACACACAGACACAGACACACACACAGACACACATAGACACACACACACAGACACACACGCACGCACACGCACG
>NC_073743.1:18254070-18264070 GCF_023634155.1 Falco peregrinus | reverse complement strand
CACAGACACGCACACACACACACAGAAACACAGACACAGACACAGACACAGACACACACACAGACACACACACACGCACACACAGACACAGACACACACACACAGAGACACACACACACAGACACACACACAGACACACAGACACACACACAGACACAGACACACACAGATACAGACACACAGAGACACACACACAGAGAAACAGACACACACAGAAACACAGACACAGACACACACACAGACACACAGAGACACAGACAGACACAGACACACAGACACAGACACACAGACACAAACACACACACAGCCACACACACAGCCACACACACAGACACACAAACAGACACACAGACACACACACAGACACACACAGAGACACAGACACACACACAGACACACATAGACACACACACACAGACACACACGCACGCACACGCACGCGCACACACACAGACACACAGACACAGACATACACAGACACTCACACACTGAGACACACACACAGAAACACACAGACAAACACACACACACAAACACACACACAGACACACACAGACACACAGACACAGAGACACACAGACACAGACACACACACACACAGAGGCACACAGAGACACACACAGACACACACAGACACACGCAGACACACAGAAACAGACACAGGCACACACAGACACACAGACACACACACACACACAGACACACACACACAGAGACACACAGACACAGACACACAGACACACAGACGCATGCACACGCACACACACACACACACACAGACACACAGACACAGACACACACGCACGCACACACACACGCACACACACACGGACACACAGACACAGACACACAGACACACACAGACGGACACAGACACAGACACACACAGACACACAGACACAGACACAGACACACAGACACAGACACACAGATGCACACGCACGCACACGCACACACACACACGCACACACACAGCATAGACACACACACAGACACACAGACACACAGACACAAACACACACAGAGAGACACAGACACAGACACACACAGACACACAGACACAGACAGACACACACACACAGAGACACACGCAGAGACACACACACAGACACACACACAGACACACAGACACACAGAGACACACACACACAGACACACACACAGACACAGACACACACACAGACACACAGACACACACACACAGACACACACGCACGCACACGCGCTCACACGCGCACACACACAGACACAGACACAGACACACACAGACACACACACAGAGACACACACAGACATACAGACACAGACACACAGACACACACAGACATTCATACACACACAGACAAACACACACAGACACACAAACAGACAGACACAGAAACACACAGACACACAGACACAGACACAGACACACACACACACACAGAGACACACACATAGACACACACACAGAGGCACACACACAGAAACACACACAGACACACACAGACACACAGACACAGACACAGATACACAGACACAGACATACACACAGACACACAGACACAGACACACAGACACACACAGACACACACACAGACACAAACACACACAGACAGACACTCACAGACACAGACACACGCACACACAAACACAGACACACAGAAACACACACACACACACAGACACACACACACGCACGCACACGCACGCACATGCACGCAAACGCACGCAAACACACGCAGACACACAGACAGACACAGACACACAGACACACAGACACACAGTTACGCACGCACACGCACGCACACACACACACAGACACACACAGATTCACAGACACACACAGAGACACACACATAGACACACACACACAGATACACACACAGACACACAGACACAAACAAACACAGACAGACACACACAGACACAGACACACGCACACACACACAGACACACACACACAGACACACACAGACACAGACACACAGACACACACACGCACGCACACACACACGCACAAACACACAGAAACACTCACAGACAGAGACACAGACACAGACACACACAGACACAGACACACACAGACACACACACACAGAGACACGCACACACAGACACACAGACACAGAAAAAGACACAGACACACACAGACACACACACAGGCAGACACACACACACAGACACAGACACGCACACAGACACACAGACACACAGACACACACACACAGACAAAGACACAGACACAGACACACAGACACACAGAAACAGACACACAGACACACAGACACAGACACACACACGCACACGCACACACACACACATGCACACACACACAGCCACAGAGACACACAGACACACACACCAACACACAGACACACACTCACACAGAGACAGAGACACACACAGAGACACACATACAGACACACACACACAGACACACACAGAGACACACAGAGACACACAGACACAAACACAGACACACAATGACACATACACACAGACACAGACACATACACATACAGACACACACAGACACACAGACACACAGACACACACACACACACACACAGACATACAGACACAGACACACAGACACACAGACACAGACACACACACACATAGACACACAGACACACAGACACACACACACAGACACAGACACACAGACACACAGTCACAGACACAGACACACACAGAAACACACAGACACAGACACACAGAGACACACACAGACAGACACACACAGGCACACAGACACACACAGACACACACACAGACACAAACACACACAGACAGACACTCACTAGAAACAGACACACGCACACACAAACACAGACACACAGAAACACACACACACACAGACACACACACACGCACGCACACGCACGCACATCCACGCACACGCACGCAAACACACGCAGACACACAGACAGACACAGACACACAGACACACAGACACACAGTTACGCACGCACACGCACGCACACACACACACAGACACACACAGATTCACAGACACACACAGAGACACACACATAGACACACACACACAGATACACACACAGACACACAGACACAGACACACACAGAGACACACACACACAGACATACAGACACACACACACACAGAGACACAGAGACACACAAACACACACAGACACACAGACATTCAGACACACACAGACACACACACACAGACCCACACACACACAGACACAGACACAGACACACACAGACACACAGACACAGACACAGACACAGACACACACACACACACACAGAAACACACACAGACACAAACACAGACACACAGACACAGACACACAGACACACACACGCACGCACACACACACGCACAAACACACAGAAACACTCACAGAGAAACAGACACAGACACACACAGACACAGACACACACAGACACACACACACAGAGACACGCACACACAGACACACAGACACAGAAAAAGACACAGACACACACAGACACACACACAGGCAGACACACACACACAGACACAGACACACACACAGACACACAGACACACAGACACACACACACAGACAAAGACACACACACACAGACACACAGACACACAGAAACAGACACACAGACACACAGACACAGACACACACACGCACACGCACACACACACATGCACACACACACAGCCACAGAGACACACAGACACACACACCAACACACAGACACACACTCACACAGATATAGAGACACACACAGAGACACACATACAGACACACACACACAGACACACACAGAGACACACAGAGACACACAGACACAGACACAGACACACACAGACACATACACACAGACACACACACACAGACACACAGACACACACAGACACAGACACAGACACACACAGACAAACACACAGGCACACACACAGACACAGACACAGACACAGACACACACAGGCACACACACACACACAGACACAGACACACACACACACAGACACACACACGCAGCGACACAGACACACAGACACAGATACACACACACACACAGACATACACACACGCACACACACACACAGACATACACACACGCACACGCACACACACACACAGACACACACACAGACACACACAGAGGCACACAGAAACAGACACACACACAGACACACACAGACACACACAGACACGCACACACACACACACAGAGATACACAGAGACACACACACACACACAGACACACACAGACATTCATACACACACAGACAAACACACACAGACACACACACAGACAGACACAGACACACACAGACACACACACACACACACAGAGACACACAGACACACACACAGAGACACACAGACACACACACAGACACACACACACAGACACACACACACGCACGCACACGCATGCACACACACGCATACACACACAGACACAGAGACACACACACAGACACACACACACACAGACACACACAGACACACACAGACACACAGACACACACACACAGATACACACACAGACACACAGACACACAGACACACAGACACAGACACACAGAAACACACGCATGCAGACGCACACACACACACAGGCACACACACACAGACACACACACAGACACACACACATACAGACACACACACAGACACACACACATACACACACACACTCAGACACACACAGACACACACACAGACACACACGCACGCACACGCACACACACACACGCACAAACACACAGAAACACTCACAGACAGAGACACAGACACAGACACACACACACTCACTAGACACACAGACACACACACACACACATGCACACACACAGCCACAGAGACACACAGACACAGACACACACACAGACACACACACACAGACACACACACAGACACACACACACACTGAGACACACAGAAACACACACAGACACTGACACACACACAGACACACAGACACACACACGCACGCACACGCACGCACACACACGCATACACACACACACACACAGACACACACAGATTCACAGACACACACAGACGCACACACACACAGACACAGACACACACACAGACACACAGACACACACACACAGACACACACAGACACAGACACACAGGCACACACAGACACACAGACACACAGACACACAGACACACACACAGACACACACAGAGACACACACACAGACACAGACACAGACACACACACACACTGAGAGACACACACAGACACACAGACACAGACACACACACACACAGACACACAGACACACACACGCACGCACACGCACGCACACACACGCATACACACACAGACACACAGACAGACACAGACACACAGACACACACAGATTCACAGACACACACAGAGACACACACACAGACACACACACACAGATACACACACAGACACACAGACACACAGACACACAGACACACAGACACACAGACACAGACACACACGCATGCATACGCACACACACACACAGACACACACAGACACACACACACAGACACACACACAGAGACACACACGCATGCACACGCACACACACACACAGACACACACACACAGACACACACACAGACACACACACAGACACACACAGACACAGACGCACAGACACACACAGACATACAGACACAGACACACACGCACGCACACGCACACACAGACACGCACAAACACACAGACACACTCACAGACAGAGACACAGACACAGACACACACAGACACACACACACACACACAGAGGCACACAGACACACACACAGAGACACACAGACACACACACAGACACACACACACAGAGACACACAGACACACACACATGCACGCACACGCATGCACACACACGCATACACACACAGACACACAGACAGACACAGACACACAGATACACAGACACACAGATACGCACGCACACGCACGCACACACACACACACAGACACACACAGATTCACAGACACACACAGACACACACACACACAGACACACACAGACACACAGACACACACACACACAGATACACACACAGACACACAGACACACAGACACACAGACACACATACACAGACACACATGCATGCAGACGCACACACACACACAGGCACACACACACAGACACACACACAGACACACACACAGACACACACACATACACACACACACTCAGACACACACAGACACACACACACAGACAGACACAGACACACAGACACAGACACACACGCACGCACACGCACACACACACACGCACAAACACACAGAAACACTCACAGACAGAGACACAGACACAGACACACACACACTCACTAGACACACAGACACACACACAGACACATGCACACACACAGACACAGAGACACACAGACACAGACACACCAACACACAGACACACACTCACACAGAGACAGAGACACACACAGAGACACACACACAGACACACACACACAGACACACACACAGACAAACACACACACTGAGACACACAGAAACACACAGACACATACACTGACACACACACAGACAAACAGACACACACACGCACGCACACAGACACACAGACACAGACACAGACACAAACACACACAGACAGACACACACAGACACAGACACATACACAAACAAACACAGACACACAGAAACACAGACACACACACACACAGACACACAGACACACACACGCACGCACACGCACGCACACACACGCATACACACACAGACACACAGACAGACACAGACACACAGACACACAGACACACAGACACACAGACACACAGATACGCACGCACACGGACGCACACAGATTCACAGACACACACAGAGACACACACACAGACACACACACACAGATACACACACAGACACACAGACACACAGACACACAGACACAGACACACACAAAGACACACAGACACACAGACACAGACACAGACACAGACACAGACAGACACAGACACAGACACACACACACAGCACAGGCACACACACAGACGCACAGACACACAGAGACACACACACACACAGACGCACACACACACAGACACAGACACACACACAGACACACAGGCACACACACACAGACACACACAGACACAGACACACACGCACACACACAGACACACAGACACACAGACACACACACAGACACACACAGAGACACACACACAGACACACACACAGACACACACACACTGAGAGACACACACAGACACACAGACACAGACACACACACACACACAGACACACAGACACACACACGCACGCACACAGACACACAAACAGACACAGACAGACACAAACACACACAGACACAGACACACACAAACACACAAACACAGACACACAGAAACACACACACACAGACACACAGACATACACACGCACGCACACGCATGTAAACACACGCATACACACACAGACACACAGACAGACACAGACACATAGACACACAGACACACAGATACGCACGCACACGCACGCACACACACACACAGACACACACAGATTCACAGACACACACAGACACACACACAGACACACACACATAGATACACACACAGACACACAGACACACAGACACAAAAACACAGATACACAGACACACACGCATGCACACGCACACACACACACAGACACGCACAAACACACAGACACACTCACAGACAGAGACACAGACACACAGAGACACACACACACACACAGAGACACACAGACACACACAGAGACACACAGACACACACACAGAGACACACACAGAGACACACAGACACACACACAGAGACACACACAGAGACACACAGACACACACACACGCACGCACACGCATGCACACACACGCATACACACACAGACACACAGACAGACACAGACACACAGACACACAGATACGCACGCACACGCACGCACACACACACACACAGACACACACAGATTCACAGACACACACAGAGACACACAGACAGACACACACACACAGACACACACACAGACACACACAGAGACACACACACAGACACACACACAGACACACACACACTGAGAGACACACACAGACACACAGACACAGACACACACACACACAGACACACAGACACACACACGCACGCACACAGACACACAAACAGACACAGACAGACACAAACACACACAGACACACGCACACACAAACACAGACACACAGAAACACACACACACAGACACACAGACATACACACGCACGCACACGCATGTAAACACACGCATACACACACAGACACACAGACAGACACAGACACATAGACACACAGACACACAGATACGCACGCACACGCACGCACACACACACACAGACACACACAGATTCACAGACACACACAGACACAGACACAGACACACACACATAGATACACACACAGACACACAGACACACAGACACAAAAACACAGATACACAGACACACACGCATGCACACGCACACACACACAGACACGCACACACACACAGAGACACACAGACACACAGACACACAGACACAGACACAGACACACACAGACACACAGACACACACACACACAGACACACAGACACACACACGCACGCACACGCACACACAGACACGCACACACACACAGACACACAGACACAGACACAGACACAGACACACACACACGCACACACAGACACAGACACACACACACAGAGACACACACACACAGACACACACACAGACACACAGACACACACACAGACACACACACAGACACAGACACACACACAGACACACATAGACACACACACACAGACACACACGCACGCACACGCACGCGCAAACACACAGACACACAGACACACACAGACACTCACACACAGAGACACACACACAGAAACACACAGACAAACACACACACACAGACACACACACAGACACACACACATAGATACACACACAGACACACAGACACACAGACACAAAAACACAGATACACAGACACACACGCATGCACACGCACACACACACACAGACACGCACAAACACACAGACACACTCACAGACAGAGACACAGACACACAGAGACACACACACACACACAGAGACACACAGACACACACAGAGACACACAGACACACACACAGAGACACACACAGAGACACACAGACACACACACAGAGACACACACAGAGACACACAGACACACACACACGCACGCACACGCATGCACACACACGCATACACACACAGACACACAGACAGACACAGACACACAGACACACAGATACGCACGCACACGCACGCACACACACACACACAGACACACACAGATTCACAGACACACACAGAGACACACAGACAGACACACACACACAGACACACACACAGACACACACAGAGACACACACACAGACACACACACAGACACACACACACTGAGAGACACACACAGACACACAGACACAGACACACACACACACAGACACACAGACACACACACGCACGCACACAGACACACAAACAGACACAGACAGACACAAACACACACAGACACACGCACACACAAACACAGACACACAGAAACACACACACACAGACACACAGACATACACACGCACGCACACGCATGTAAACACACGCATACACACACAGACACACAGACAGACACAGACACATAGACACACAGACACACAGATACGCACGCACACGCACGCACACACACACACAGACACACACAGATTCACAGACACACACAGACACAGACACAGACACACACACATAGATACACACACAGACACACAGACACACAGACACAAAAACACAGATACACAGACACACACGCATGCACACGCACACACACACAGACACGCACACACACACAGAGACACACAGACACACAGACACACAGACACAGACACAGACACACACAGACACACAGACACACACACACACAGACACACAGACACACACACGCACGCACACGCACACACAGACACGCACACACACACAGACACACAGACACAGACACAGACACAGACACACACACACGCAC
>NC_073743.1:18236570-18244070 GCF_023634155.1 Falco peregrinus | reverse complement strand
ACACACAGACGCACAGACACACAGAGACACACACACACACAGACGCACACACACACAGACACAGACACACACACAGACACACAGGCACACACACACAGACACACACAGACACAGACACACACGCACACACACAGACACACAGACACACAGACACACACACAGACACACACAGAGACACACACACAGACACACACACAGACACACACACACTGAGAGACACACACAGACACACAGAGACAGACACACACACACACACAGACACACAGACACACACACGCACGCACACAGACACACAAACAGACACAGACAGACACAAACACACACAGACACACGCACACACAAACACAGACACACAGAAACACACACACACAGACACACAGACATACACACGCACGCACACGCATGTAAACACACGCATACACACACAGACACACAGACAGACACAGACACATAGACACACAGACACACAGATACGCACGCACACGCACGCACACACACACACAGACACACACAGATTCACAGACACACACAGACACACACACAGACACACACACATAGATACACACACAGACACACAGACACAGACACAAAAACACAGATACACAGACACACACGCATGCACACGCACACACACACACAGACACGCACAAACACACAGACACACTCACAGAAAGAGACACAGACACACACAGACACACACACACACACAGAGACACACAGACACACACACAGAGACACACAGACACACACACAGAGACACACACAGAGACACACAGACAGACACACACGCACGCACACGCATGCACACACACGCATACACACACAGACACACAGACAGACACAGACACACAGACACACAGATACGCACGCACACGCACGCACACACACACACACAGACACACACAGATTCACAGAGACACACAGACAGACACACACACACAGACAAACACAGACACACAGACACACAGACACACAGATACACACACAGACACACAGACACACAGACACACAGACACAGACACACAGACACACACGCATGCAGACGCACACACACACACAGGCACACACACACAGACACACACACAGACACACACACATACAGACACACACACAGACATACACAGAGACACACACACAGACACACACACAGACACACACACACTGAGAGACACACACAGACACACAGACACAGACACACACACACACACAGACACACAGACACACACACGCACGCACACAGACACACAAACAGACACAGACAGACACAAACACACACAGACACACGCACACACAAACACAGACACACAGAAACACACACACACAGACACACAGACATACACACGCACGCACACGCATGTAAACACACGCATACACACACAGACACACAGACAGACACAGACACATAGACACACAGACACACAGATACGCACGCACACGCACGCACACACACACACAGACACACACAGATTCACAGACACACACAGACACAGACACAGACACACACACATAGATACACACACAGACACACAGACACACAGACACAAAAACACAGATACACAGACACACACGCATGCACACGCACACACACACACAGACACGCACAAACACACAGACACACTCACAGACAGAGACACAGACACACACAGACACACACACACACACAGAGACACACAGACACACACACAGAGACACACACAGAGACACACAGACACACACACACGCACGCACACGCATGCACACACACGCATACACACACAGACACACAGACAGACACAGACACACAGACACACAGATACGCACGCACACGCACGCACACACACACACACAGACACACACACATAGATACACACACAGACACACAGACACACAGACACAAAAACACAGATACACAGACACACACGCATGCACACGCACACACACACACAGACACGCACAAACACACAGACACACTCACAGACAGAGACACAGACACACACAGACACACACACACACACAGAGACACACAGACACACACACAGAGACACACACAGAGACACACAGACACACACACACGCACGCACACGCATGCACACACACGCATACACACACAGACACACAGACAGACACAGACACACAGACACACAGATACGCACGCACACGCACGCACACACACACACACAGACACACACAGATTCACAGACACACACAGAGACACACAGACAGACACACACACACAGACACACACAGACACACAGACACACAGACACACAGATACACACACAGACACACAGACACACAGACACACAGACACAGACACACAGACACACACGCATGCAGACGCACACACACACACAGGCACACACACACAGACACACACACAGACACACACACATACAGACACACACACAGACACACACACATACACACACACACTCAGACACACACAGACACACACACACAGACAGACACAGACACACAGACACAGACACACACGCACGCACACGCACACACACAAACGCACAAACACACAGAAACACTCACAGACAGAGACACAGACACAGACACACACACACTCACTAGACACACAGACACACACACACACACATGCACACACACAGCCACAGAGACACACAGACACACACACCAACACACAGACACAGACACACACACAGACACACAGACACACAGACACAGACACAGACACACACACACAGACACACACACAGACACACACACACACTGAGACACACAGAAACACACAGACACAGACACTGACACACACACAGACACACAGACACACACACGCACGCACACGCACGCACACACACGCATTCACACACACACAGACACACACAGATTCACAGACACACACAGACGCACACACACACAGACACAGACACACACACAGACACACAGACACACACACACAGATACACACAGACACAGACACACACGCACACACAGACACACAGACACACAGACACACACACAGACACACACAGAGACACACACACAGACACAGACACAGACACACACACACACACACAGAAACACAGACACAGACACAGACACAGACACACACACAGACACACACACACGCACACACAGACACAGACACACACACACAGAGACACACACACACAGACACACACACAGACACACAGACACACACACAGACACAGACACACACAGATACAGACACACAGAGACACACACACAGAGACACAGACACACACAGAAACACAGACACAGACACACACACAGACACACAGAGACACAGACAGACACAGACACACAGACACAGACACACAGACACAAACACACACACAGCCACACACACAGACACACAAACAGACACACAGACACACACACAGACACACACAGAGACACAGACACACACACAGACACACATAGACACACACACACAGACACACACGCACGCACACGCACGCGCACACACACAGACACACAGACACAGACACACACAGACACTCACACACTGAGACACACACACAGACACACACACACACTGACACACGCAGACACAGACACAGACACAGACACACAGACACAGACACACACACAGACACACACACACACAGAGGCACACAGAGACACACACAGACACACACACAGACACAAACACACACAGACAGACACTCACAGACACAGACACACGCACACACAAACACAGACACACAGAAACACACACACACACACAGACACACACACACGCACGCACACGCACGCACATGCACGCAAACGCACGCAAACACACGCAGACACACAGACAGACACAGACACACAGACACACAGACACACAGTTACGCACGCACACGCACGCACACACACACACAGACACACACAGATTCACAGACACACACAGAGACACACACATAGACACACACACACAGATACACACACAGACACACAGACACAAACAAACACAGACAGACACACACAGACACAGACACACGCACACACACACAGACACACAAACACAGACACACACAGACACACAGACACAGACACACAGACACACACACGCACGCACACACACACGCACAAACACACAGAAACACTCACAGACAGAGACACAGACACAGACACACACAGACACAGACACACACAGACACACACACACAGAGACACGCACACACAGACACACAGACACAGAAAAAGACACAGACACACACAGACACACACACAGGCAGACACACACACACAGACACAGACACGCACACAGACACACAGACACACAGACACACACACACAGACAAAGACACACACACAGACACACAGACACACAGAAACAGACACACAGACACACAGACACAGACACACACACGCACACGCACACACACACACATGCACACACACACAGCCACAGAGACACACAGACACACACACCAACACACAGACACACACTCACACAGAGACAGAGACACACACAGAGACACACATACAGACACACACACACAGACACACACAGGGACACACAGAGACACACAGACACAAACACAGACACACAATGACACATACACACAGACACAGACACACACACACACAGACATACAGACACAGACACACAGACACAGACACACAGACACACAGACACACACACACAGACACACACAGACACACAGACACAGAGACACAGACACAGACACACACGCACGCACACGCACACACACACATGCACAAACACACAGAAACACTCACAGACAGAGACACAGACACAGACACACACAGACACACACACACACAGACACACACACACAGACACACAGACACACACAGACACAGACACAGACACACACAGACACACACACAGACACAGACACAGACACAGACACACAGAGGCACACACACACACACAGACACAGACACACACACACACAGACACACACACGCAGAGACACAGACACACAGACACAGATACACACACACACACAGACATACACACACGCACACACACACACACAGACATACACACACGCACACGCACACACACACACAGACACACACACAGACACACACAGAGGCACACAGAAACAGACACACACACAGACACACACAGACACACACAGACACGCACACACACACACACAGAGATACACAGAGACACACACACACACACAGACACACACACACACACAGACACACACAGACATTCATACACACACAGACAAACACACAGACAGACACAGACACACACAGACACACACACACACACACAGAGACACACAGACACACACACAGAGACACACAGACACACACACAGACACACACACACAGACACACACACACACGCACGCACACGCATGCACACACACGCATACACACACAGACACACAGACAGACACAGACACACAGACACACAGACACACAGACACACAGATACGCACGCACACGCACGCACACACACACACACAGACACACACAGAGACACACACACAGACACACACACACACAGACACACACAGACACACAGACACACACACACAGATACACACACAGACACACAGACACACAGACACACAGACACAGACACACAGAAACACACGCATGCAGACGCACACACAGACACAGACACAGACACACACACACACTGAGAGACACACACAGACACACAGACACAGACACACACACACACAGACACACAGACACACACACGCACGCACACGCACGCACACACACGCATACACACACAGACACACAGACAGACACAGACACACAGACACACAGACACACAGATATGCACGCACACGCACGCACACACACACACAGACACACACAGATTCACAGACACACACAGAGACACACACACAGACACACACACACAGATACACACACAGACACACAGACACACAGACACACAGACACAGACACACACGCATGCATACGCACACACACACACAGACACACACAGACACACACACACAGACACACACACAGATACACACACGCATGCACACGCACACACACACACAGAAACACACACACAGACACACAGACACACAGACACACAGACACAGACACACACGCATGCATACGCACACACACACACAGACACACACAGACACACACACACAGACACACACACAGATACACACACGCATGCACACGCACACACACACACAGACACACACACACAGGCACACACACAGACACACACACAGACACACACAGACACAGACGCACAGACACACATAGACATACAGACACAGACACACACGCACGCACACGCACATACAGACACGCACAAACACACAGACACACTCACAGACAGAGACACAGACACAGACACACACAGACACACACACACACACACAGAGGCACACAGACACACACACAGAGACACACAGACACACACACAGACACACACACACAGAGACACACAGACACACACACATGCACGCACACGCATGCACACACACGCATACACACACAGACACACAGACAGACACAGACACACAGATACACAGACACACAGATACGCACGCACACGCACGCACACACACACACACAGACACACACAGATTCACAGACACACACAGACACACACACACACAGACACACACAGACACACAGACACACACACACACAGATACACACACAGACACACAGACACACAGACACACAGACACAGATACACAGACACACACGCATGCAGACGCACACACACACACAGGCACACACACACAGACACACACACAGACACACACACAGACACACACACATACACACACACACTCAGACACACACAGACACACACACACAGACAGACACAGACACACAGACACAGACACACACGCACGCACACGCACACACACACACGCACAAACACACAGAAACACTCACAGACAGAGACACAGACACATGCACACACACAGCCACAGAGACACACAGACACACACACACCAACACACAGACACACACTCACACAGAGACAGAGACACACACAGAGACACACACACAGACACACACACACAGACACACACACAGACAAACACACACACTGAGACACACAGAAACACACAGACACATACACTGACACACACACAGACAAACAGACACACACACGCACGCACACAGACACACAGACACAGACACAGACACAAACACACACAGACAGACACACACAGACACAGACACATACACAAACAAACACAGACACACAGAAACACAGACACACACACACACAGACACACAGACACACACACGCACGCACACGCACGCACACACACGCATACACACACAGACACACAGACAGACACAGACACACAGACACACAGACACACAGACACACAGACACACAGATACGCACGCACACGGACGCACACAGATTCACAGACACACACAGAGACACACACACAGACACACACACACAGATACACACACAGACACACAGACACACAGACACACAGACACAGACACACACAAAGACACACAGACACACAGACACAGACACAGACACAGACACAGACAGACACAGACACAGACACACACACACAGCAC
>NC_073743.1:18229070-18231570 GCF_023634155.1 Falco peregrinus | reverse complement strand
CAGACACAGACACACAGACACAGACACACAGACACAAACACACACACAGCCACACACACAGCCACACACACAGACACACAAACAGACACACAGACACACACACAGACACACACAGAGACACAGACACACACACAGACACACATAGACACACACACACAGACACACACGCACGCACACGCACGCGCACACACACAGACACACAGACACTCACACACTGAGACACACACACAGACACACACACACACTGACACACGCAGACACAGACACAGACACAGACACACAGACACAGACACACACACAGACACACACACACACAGAGGCACACAGAGACACACACAGACACACACACAGACACAAACACACACAGACAGACACTCACAGACACAGACACACGCACACACAAACACAGACACACAGAAACACACACACACACACAGACACACACACACGCACGCACACGCACGCACATGCACGCAAACGCACGCAAACACACGCAGACACACAGACAGACACAGACACACAGACACACAGACACACAGTTACGCACGCACACGCACGCACACACACACACAGACACACACAGATTCACAGACACACACAGAGACACACACATAGACACACACACACAGATACACACACAGACACACAGACACAAACAAACACAGACAGACACACACAGACACAGACACACGCACACACACACAGACACACAAACACAGACACACACAGACACACAGACACAGACACACAGACACACACACGCACGCACACACACACGCACAAACACACAGAAACACTCACAGACAGAGACACAGACACAGACACACACAGACACAGACACACACAGACACACACACACAGAGACACGCACACACAGACACACAGACACAGAAAAAGACACAGACACACACAGACACACACACAGGCAGACACACACACACAGACACAGACACGCACACAGACACACAGACACACAGACACACACACACAGACAAAGACACACACACAGACACACAGACACACAGAAACAGACACACAGACACACAGACACAGACACACACACGCACACGCACACACACACACATGCACACACACACAGCCACAGAGACACACAGACACACACACCAACACACAGACACACACTCACACAGAGACAGAGACACACACAGAGACACACATACAGACACACACACACAGACACACACAGGGACACACAGAGACACACAGACACAAACACAGACACACAATGACACATACACACAGACACAGACACACACACACACAGACATACAGACACAGACACACAGACACAGACACACAGACACACAGACACACACACACAGACACACACAGACACACAGACACAGAGACACAGACACAGACACACACGCACGCACACGCACACACACACATGCACAAACACACAGAAACACTCACAGACAGAGACACAGACACAGACACACACAGACACACAGACACACAGACACACACACACAGACACACAGACACACACAGACACAGACACAGACACACACAGACACACACACAGGCACACACACAGACACAGACACAGACACAGACACACAGAGGCACACACACACACACAGACAGACACACACACACACAGACACACACACGCAGAGACACAGACACACAGACACAGATACACACACACACACAGACATACACACACGCACACACACACACACAGACATACACACACGCACACGCACACACACACACAGACACACACACAGACACACACAGAGGCACACAGAAACAGACACACACACAGACACACACAGACACACACAGACACGCACACACACACACACAGAGATACACAGAGACACACACACACACACAGACACACACACACACACAGACACACACAGACATTCATACACACACAGACAAACACACAGACAGACACAGACACACACAGACACACACACACACACACAGAGACACACAGACACACACACAGAGACACACAGACACACACACAGACACACACACACAGACACACACACACACGCACGCACACGCATGCACACACACGCATACACACACAGACACACAGACAGACACAGACACACAGACACACAGACACACAGACACACAGATACGCACGCACACGCACGCACACACACACACACAGACACACACAGAGACACACACACAGACACACACACACACAGACACACACAGACACACAGACACACACACACAGATACACACACAGACACACAGACACACAGACACACAGACACAGACACACAGAAACACACGCATGCAGACGCACACACAGACACAGACACAGACACACACACACACTGAGAGACACACACAGACACACAGACACAGACACACACACACACAGACACACAGACACACACACGCACGCACACGCACGCACAGACACACACAGATTCACAGACACACACAGAGACACACACACAGACACACACACACAGATACACACACAGACACACAGACA
>NC_073743.1:18219070-18224070 GCF_023634155.1 Falco peregrinus | reverse complement strand
ACACGCACGCACACGCACGCACACACACGCATACACACACACACAGACACACACAGATTCACAGACACACACAGACGCACACACACACAGACACAGACACACACACAGACACACAGACACACACACACAGACACACACAGACACAGACACACACGCACACACAGACACACAGACACACAGACACACGCACAGACACACACAGAGACACACACACAGACACACACACAGAGACACACAGACACACACACACGCACGCACACGCATGCACACACACGCATACACACACAGACACACAGACAGACACAGACACACAGACACACAGATACGCACGCACACGCACGCACACACACACACACAGACACACACAGATTCACAGACACACACAGAGACACACAGACAGACACACACACACAGACACACACAGACACACAGACACACAGACACACAGATACACACACAGACACACAGACACACAGACACACAGACACAGACACACAGACACACACGCATGCAGACGCACACACACACACAGGCACACACACACAGACACACACACAGACACACACACATACAGACACACACACAGACACACACACATACACACACACACTCAGACACACACAGACACACACACACAGACAGACACAGACACACAGACACAGACACACAGGCACGCACACGCACACACACACACGCACAAACACACAGAAACACTCACAGACAGAGACACAGACACAGACACACACACACTCACTAGACACACAGACACACACACACACACATGCACACACACAGCCACAGAGACACACAGACACACACACCAACACACAGACACACACTCACACAGAGACAGAGACACAGACACAGACACAAACAGACACAGACACACACAGACACAGACAGACACAGACACACAGACACAGACACACAGACACACACACACAGAGAGACACACAGAGACACACACACACAGACACACACACACAGACACAGACACACAGACACACAGACACACACACAGACACACACGCACGCACACGCATGCACGCACACGCACACACACGCGCACACACACAGACACACACACACAGACACACACAGACACACACACAGAGACACACGCACAGAGACAGACACACAGACACACACACAGACACACACAGACACACAGACACAGACACAGACACAGAGACACACAGACACACACACACACACACACACACAGAGGCACACAGACACACAGACACACACACAGACACACACAGACAGACACACACACAGAGACATATAACACAGACACAGACACACAGAGGCAAACACACACAGACACACACACACAGACACAGACACACACAGACACACAGTCACAGACACACACAGACACACAGACACAGACACAGACACAGACACACACACACACACAGAAACACACACAGACACAGACACACATACACACAGAGACATTCAGACACACACAGACACACACACACACACACAGACACACACAGACACACAGACACAGACACACAGACAAACACACAAACACACAGACACACACAGACACACAGACACACACACAAGCACACAGACACACACGCACGCACACGCACACACACACACGCACAAACACACAGAAACACTCACAGACAGAGACACAGACACAGACACACACACACTCACTAGACACACAGACACACACACACACACATGCACACACACAGCCACAGAGACACACAGACACACACACCAACACACAGACACACACAGACACACAGACACACATACAGACACACAGACACAGACACAGACACACACACACAGACACACACACAGACACACACACACACTGAGACACACAGAAACACACAGACACAGACACTGACACACACACAGGCACACAGACACACACACGCACGCACACGCACGCACACACACGCATACACACACACACAGACACACACAGATTCACAGACACACACAGACGCACACACACACAGACACAGACACACACACAGACACACAGACACACACACACAGACACACACAGACACAGACACACACGCACACACAGACACACAGACACACAGACACACGCACAGACACACACAGAGACACACACACAGACACAGACACAGACACACACACACACACTGAGAGACACACACAGACACACAGACACAGACACACACACACACACAGGCACACAGACACACACACGCACGCACACGCACGCACACACACGCATACACACACAGACACACAGACAGACACAGACACACAGACACACAGACACACAGACACACAGTTACGCACGCACACGCACGCACACACACACACAGACACACACAGATTCACAGACACACACAGAGACACACACATAGACACACACACACAGATACACACACAGACACACAGACACAAACAAACACAGACAGACACACACAGACACAGACACACGCACACACACACAGACACACAAACACAGACACACACAGACACACAGACACAGACACACAGACACACACACGCACGCACACACACACGCACAAACACACAGAAACACTCACAGACAGAGACACAGACACAGACACACACAGACACAGACACACACAGACACACACACACAGAGACACGCACACACAGACACACAGACACAGAAAAAGACACAGACACACACAGACACACACACAGGCAGACACACACACACAGACACAGACACGCACACAGACACACAGACACACAGACACACACACACAAAGACACACACACAGACACACAGACACACAGAAACAGACACACAGACACACAGACACAGACACACACACGCACACGCACACACACACACATGCACACACACACAGCCACAGAGACACACAGACACACACACCAACACACAGACACACACTCACACAGAGACAGAGACACACACAGAGACACACATACAGACACACACACACAGACACACACAGGGACACACAGAGACACACAGACACAAACACAGACACACAATGACACATACACACAGACACAGACACACACACACACAGACATACAGACACAGACACACAGACACAGACACACAGACACACAGACACACACACACAGACACACACAGACACACAGACACAGAGACACAGACACAGACACACACGCACGCACACGCACACACACATGCACAAACACACAGAAACACTCACAGACAGAGACACAGACACAGACACACACAGACACACACACACACAGACACACACACACAGACACACAGACACACACAGACACAGACACAGACACACACAGACACACACACAGGCACACACACAGACACAGACACAGACACAGACACACAGAGGCACACACACACACACAGACACAGACACACACACACACAGACACACACACGCAGAGACACAGACACACAGACACAGATACACACACACACACAGACATACACACACGCACACACACACACACAGACATACACACACGCACACGCACACACACACACAGACACACACACAGACACACACAGAGGCACACAGAAACAGACACACACACAGACACACACAGACACACACAGACACGCACACACACACACACACAGATACACAGAGACACACACACACACACAGACACACACACACACACAGACACACACAGACATTCATACACACACAGACAAACACACAGACAGACACAGACACACACAGACACACACACACACACACAGAGACACACAGACACACACACAGAGACACACAGACACACACACAGACACACACACACAGACACACACACACACGCACGCACACGCATGCACACACACGCATACACACACAGACACACAGACAGACACAGACACACAGACACACAGACACACAGACACACAGATACGCACGCACACGCACGCACACACACACACACAGACACACACAGAGACACACACACAGACACACACACACACAGACACACACAGACACACAGACACACACACACAGATACACACACAGACACACAGACACACAGACACACAGACACAGACACACAGAAACACACGCATGCAGACGCACACACAGACACAGACACAGACACACACACACACTGAGAGACACACACAGACACACAGACACAGACACACACACACACAGACACACAGACACACACACGCACGCACACGCACGCACACACACGCATACACACACAGACACACAGACAGACACAGACACACAGACACACAGACACACAGATATGCACGCACACGCACGCACACACACACACAGACACACACAGATTCACAGACACACACAGAGACACACACACAGACACACACACACAGATACACACACAGACACACAGACACACAGACACACAGACACACAGACACAGACACACACGCATGCATACGCACACACACACACAGACACACACAGACACACACACACAGACACACACACAGATACACACACGCATGCACACGCACACACACACACAGACACACACACACAGACACACACACAGACACACACACAGACACACACAGACACAGACGCACAGACACACATAGACATACAGACACAGACACACACGCACGCACACGCACATACAGACACGCACAAACACACAGACACACTCACAGACAGAGACACAGACACACACAGACACACACACACACACACAGAGGCACACAGACACACACACAGAGACACACAGACACACACACAGACACACACACACAGAGACACACAGACACACACACATGCACGCACACGCATGCACACACACGCATACACACACAGACACACAGACAGACACAGACACACAGATACACAGACACACAGATACGCACGCACACGCACGCACACACACACACACAGACACACACAGATTCACAGACACACACAGACACACACACACACAGACACACACAGACACACAGACACACACACACACAGATACACACACAGACACACAGACACACAGACACACAGACACAGATACACAGA
>NC_073743.1:18209070-18214070 GCF_023634155.1 Falco peregrinus | reverse complement strand
CACACACACACACACAGAAACACACACAGACACAGACACACATACACACAGAGACATTCAGACACACACAGACACACACACACACACACAGACACACACAGACACACAGACACAGACACACAGACAAACACACAAACACACAGACACACACAGACACACAGACACACACACAAGCACACAGACACACACGCACGCACACGCACACACACACACGCACAAACACACAGAAACACTCACAGACAGAGACACAGACACAGACACACACACACTCACTAGACACACAGACACACACACACACACATGCACACACACAGCCACAGAGACACACAGACACACACACCAACACACAGACACACACAGACACACAGACACACATACAGACACACAGACACAGACACAGACACACACACACAGACACACACACAGACACACACACACACTGAGACACACAGAAACACACAGACACAGACACTGACACACACACAGGCACACAGACACACACACGCACGCACACGCACGCACACACACGCATACACACACACACAGACACACACAGATTCACAGACACACACAGACGCACACACACACAGACACAGACACACACACAGACACACAGACACACACACACAGACACACACAGACACAGACACACACGCACACACAGACACACAGACACACAGACACACGCACAGACACACACAGAGACACACACACAGACACAGACACAGACACACACACACACACTGAGAGACACACACAGACACACAGACACAGACACACACACACACACAGGCACACAGACACACACACACACGCACACGCACACACACACATGCACACACACACAGCCACAGAGACACACAGACAGACACACCAACACACAGACACACACTCACACAGATATAGAGACACACACAGAGACACACATACAGACACACACACACAGACACACACAGAGACACACAGAGACACACAGACACAGACACAGACACACACAGACACATACACACAGACACAGACACATACATATACAGACACACACAGACACACAGACACACAGACACAGACACAGAGACACACACACAGACACACACAGACACACAGACACACAGACACAGACACAGACACACACGCACGCACACGCACACACACACATGCACAAACACACAGAAACACTCACAGACAGAGACACAGACACAGACACACACAGACACACACACACACAGACACACACACACAGACACACAGACACACACAGACACAGACACAGACACACACAGACACACACACAGGCACACACACAGACACAGACACAGACACAGACACACACAGGCACACACACACACACAGACACAGACACACACACACACAGACACACACACAGGCACACACACAGACACAGACACACAGACACAGATACACACACACACACAGACATACACACACGCACACACACACACACAGACATACACACACGCACACGCACACACACACACAGACACACACACAGACACACACAGAGGCACACAGAAACAGACACACACGCAGACACACACAGACACACACAGACACGCACACACACACACACAGAGATACACAGAGACACACACACACACACAGACACACACAGACATTCATACACACACAGACAAACACACACAGACACACACACAGACAGACACAGACACACACAGACACACACACACACACACAGAGACACACAGACACACACACAGAGACACACAGACACACACACAGACACACACACACAGACACACACACACACGCACGCACACGCATGCACACACACGCATACACACACAGACACACAGACAGACACAGACACACAGACACACAGACACACAGACACACAGATACGCACGCACACGCACGCACACACACACACGCAGACACACACAGAGACACACACACAGACACACACACACACAGACACACACAGACACACAGACACACACACACAGATACACACACAGACACACAGACACACAGACACACAGACACAGACACACAGAAACACACGCATGCAGACGCACACACACACACAGGCACACACACACAGACACACACACAGACACACACACATACAGACACACACACAGACACACACACATACACACACACACTCAGACACACACAGACACACACACAGACAGAGACACAGACACAGACACACAGACACAGACACACACGCACGCACACGCACACAGACACACACACAGAGACACACAGACACACACACACAGAGACACACAGACACACACACATGCACGCACACGCATGCACACACACGCATACACACACAGACACACAGACAGACACAGACACACAGATACACAGACACACAGATACGCACGCACACGCACGCACACACACACACACAGACACACACAGATTCACAGACACACACAGACACACACACACACAGACACACACAGACACACAGACACACACACACACAGATACACACACAGACACACAGACACACAGACACACAGACACACATACACAGACACACATGCATGCAGACGC
Organism: Falco peregrinus; assembly: GCF_023634155.1. NCBI lineage: Eukaryota > Metazoa > Chordata > Aves > Falconiformes > Falconidae > Falco > Falco peregrinus. The sequence continues at coordinate 18,211,520 of NC_073743.1, read as the reverse complement.
ACACACACACACAGGCACACACACACAGACACACACACAGACACACACACAGACACACACACATACACACACACACTCAGACACACACAGACACACACACACAGACACAGACACACAGACACAGACACACACGCACGCACACGCACACACACACACGCACAAACACACAGAAACACTCACAGACAGAGACACAGACACAGACACACACACACTCACTAGACACACAGACACACACACAGACACATGCACACACACAGCCACAGAGACACACAGACACACACACACCAACACACAGACACACACTCACACAGAGACAGAGACACACACAGAGACACACACACAGACACACACACACAGACACACACACAGACAAACACACACACTGAGACACACAGAAACACACAGACACATACACTGACACACACACAGACAAACAGACACACACACGCACGCACACAGACACACAGACACAGACACAGACACAAACACACACAGACAGACACACACAGACACAGACACATACACAAACAAACACAGACACACAGAAACACAGACACACACACACACAGACACACAGACACACACACGCACGCACACGCACGCACACACACGCATACACACACAGACACACAGACAGACACAGACACACAGACACACAGACACACAGACACACAGACACACAGATACGCACGCACACGGACGCACACAGATTCACAGACACACACAGAGACACACACACAGACACACACACAGAGATACACACACAGACACACAGACACACAGACACACAGACACAGACACACACAAAGACACACAGACACACAGACACAGACACAGACACAGACACAGACAGACACAGACACAGACACACACACAGCACAGGCACACACACAGACGCACAGACACACAGAGACACACACACACACAGACGCACACACACACAGACACAGACACACACACAGACACACAGGCACACACACACAGACACACACAGACACAGACACACACGCACACACACAGACACACAGACACACAGACACACACACAGACACACACAGAGACACACACACAGACACACACACAGACACACACACACTGAGAGACACACACAGACACACAGAGACAGACACACACACACACACAGACACACAGACACACACACGCACGCACACAGACACACAAACAGACACAGACAGACACAAACACACACAGACACACGCACACACAAACACAGACACACAGAAACACACACACACAGACACACAGACATACACACGCACGCACACGCATGTAAACACACGCATACACACACAGACACACAGACAGACACAGACACATAGACACACAGACACACAGATACGCACGCACACGCACGCACACACACACACAGACACACACAGATTCACAGACACACACAGACACACACACAGACACACACACATAGATACACACACAGACACACAGACACACAGACACAAAAACACAGATACACAGACACACACGCATGCACACGCACACACACACACAGACACGCACAAACACACAGACACACTCACAGACAGAGACACAGACACACACAGACACACACACACACACAGAGACACACAGACACACACACAGAGACACACACAGAGACACACAGACACACACACACGCACGCACACGCATGCACACACACGCATACACACACAGACACACAGACAGACACAGACACACAGACACACAGATACGCACGCACACGCACGCACACACACACACACAGACACACACACATAGATACACACACAGACACACAGACACACAGACACAAAAACACAGATACACAGACACACACGCATGCACACGCACACACACACACAGACACGCACAAACACACAGACACACTCACAGACAGAGACACAGACACACACAGACACACACACACACACAGAGACACACAGACACACACACAGAGACACACACAGAGACACACAGACACACACACACGCACGCACACGCATGCACACACACGCATACACACACAGACACACAGACACACAGATACACACACAGACACACAGACACACAGACACACAGACACAGACACACAGACACACACGCATGCAGACGCACACACACACACAGGCACACACACACAGACACACACACAGACACACACACATACAGACACACACACAGACACACACACATACACACACACACTCAGACACACACAGACACACACACACAGACAGACACAGACACACAGACACAGACACACACGCACGCACACGCACACACACAAACGCACAAACACACAGAAACACTCACAGACAGAGACACAGACACAGACACACACACACTCACTAGACACACAGACACACACACACACACATGCACACACACAGCCACAGAGACACACAGACACACACACCAACACACAGACACAGACACACACACAGACACACAGA
>NC_073743.1:18196570-18206570 GCF_023634155.1 Falco peregrinus | reverse complement strand
CGCATACACACACAGACACACAGACAGACACAGACACACAGACACACAGACACACAGACACACAGATACGCACGCACACGCACGCACACACACACACACAGACACACACAGAGACACACACACAGACACACACACACACAGACACACACAGACACACAGACACACACACACAGATACACACACAGACACACAGACACACAGACACACAGACACAGACACACAGAAACACACGCATGCAGACGCACACACAGACACAGACACAGACACACACACACACTGAGAGACACACACAGACACACAGACACAGACACACACACACACAGACACACAGACACACACACGCACGCACACGCACGCACACACACGCATACACACACAGACACACAGACAGACACAGACACACAGACACACAGACACACAGATATGCACGCACACGCACGCACACACACACACAGACACACACAGATTCACAGACACACACAGAGACACACACACAGACACACACACACAGATACACACACAGACACACAGACACACAGACACACAGACACAGACACACACGCATGCATACGCACACACACACACAGACACACACAGACACACACACACAGACACACACACAGATACACACACGCATGCACACGCACACACACACACAGACACACACACACAGACACACACACAGACACACACACAGACACACACAGACACAGACGCACAGACACACATAGACATACAGACACAGACACACACGCACGCACACGCACATACAGACACGCACAAACACACAGACACACTCACAGACAGAGACACAGACACAGACACACACAGACACACACACACACACACAGAGGCACACAGACACACACACAGAGACACACAGACACACACACAGACACACACACACAGAGACACACAGACACACACACATGCACGCACACGCATGCACACACACGCATACACACACAGACACACAGACAGACACAGACACACAGATACACAGACACACAGATACGCACGCACACGCACGCACACACACACACACAGACACACACAGATTCACAGACACACACAGACACACACACACACAGACACACACAGACACACAGACACACACACACACAGATACACACACAGACACACAGACACACAGACACACAGACACAGATACACAGACACACACGCATGCAGACGCACACACACACACAGGCACACACACACAGACACACACACAGACACACACACAGACACACACACATACACACACACACTCAGACACACACAGACACACACACACAGACAGACACAGACACACAGACACAGACACACACGCACGCACACGCACACACACACACGCACAAACACACAGAAACACTCACAGACAGAGACACAGACACATGCACACACACAGCCACAGAGACACACAGACACACACACACCAACACACAGACACACACTCACACAGAGACAGAGACACACACAGAGACACACACACAGACACACACACACAGACACACACACAGACAAACACACACACTGAGACACACAGAAACACACAGACACATACACTGACACACACACAGACAAACAGACACACACACGCACGCACACAGACACACAGACACAGACACAGACACAAACACACACAGACAGACACACACAGACACAGACACATACACAAACAAACACAGACACACAGAAACACAGACACACACACACACAGACACACAGACACACACACGCACGCACACGCACGCACACACACGCATACACACACAGACACACAGACAGACACAGACACACAGACACACAGACACACAGACACACAGACACACAGATACGCACGCACACGGACGCACACAGATTCACAGACACACACAGAGACACACACACAGACACACACACACAGATACACACACAGACACACAGACACACAGACACACAGACAAAGACACACACAAAGACACACAGACACACAGACACAGACACAGACACAGACACAGACAGACACAGACACAGACACACACACACAGCACAGGCACACACACAGACGCACAGACACACAGAGACACACACACACACATACGCACACACACACAGACACACACGCACACACACAGACACACAGACACACAGACACACACACAGACACACACAGAGACACACACACAGACACACACACAGACACACACACACTGAGAGACACACACAGACACACAGACACAGACACACACACACACACAGACACACAGACACACACACGCACGCACACAGACACACAAACAGACACAGACAGACACAAACACACACAGACACACGCACACACAAACACAGACACACAGAAACACACACACACAGACACACAGACATACACACGCACGCACACGCATGTAAACACACGCATACACACACAGACACACAGACAGACACAGACACATAGACACACAGACACACAGATACGCACGCACACGCACGCACACACACACACAGACACACACAGATTCACAGACACACACAGACACAGACACAGACACACACACATAGATACACACACAGACACACAGACACACAGACACAAAAACACAGATACACAGACACACACGCATGCACACGCACACACACACACAGACACGCACAAACACACACACTCACAGACAGAGACACAGACACACACAGACACACACACACACACAGAGACACACAGACACACACACAGAGACACACAGACACACACACAGAGACACACACAGAGACACACAGACACACACACACGCACGCACACGCATGCACACACACGCATACACACACAGACACACAGACAGACACAGACACACAGACACACAGATACGCACGCACACGCACGCACACACACACACACAGACACACACAGATTCACAGACACACACAGAGACACACAGACAGACACACACACACAGACACACACAGACACACAGACACACAGACACACAGATACACACACAGACACACAGACACACAGACACAGACACACAGACACACACGCATGCAGACGCACACACACACACAGGCACACACACACAGACACACACACAGACACACACACATACAGACACACACACAGACACACACACATACACACACACACTCAGACACACACAGACACACACACACAGACAGACACAGACACACAGACACAGACACACACGCACGCACACGCACACACACACACGCACAAACACACAGAAACACTCACAGACAGAGACACAGACACAGACACACACACACTCACTAGACACACAGACACACACACACACACATGCACACACACAGCCACAGAGACACACAGACACACACACCAACACACAGACACACACTCACACAGAGACAGAGACACAGACACAGACACACACAGACACAGACACACACAGACACAGACAGACACAGACACACAGACACACACACACAGAGAGACACACAGAGACACACACACACAGACATACACACACAGACACAGACACACAGACACACAGACACACACACAGACACACACGCACGCACACGCATGCACGCACACGCACACACACGCGCACACACACAGACCACACACACAGACACACACAGACACACACACAGAGACACACGCACAGAGACACACACACAGACACACACACAGACACACACAGACACACAGACACAGACACAGACACAGAGACACACAGACACACACACACACACACACACAGAGGCACACAGACACACAGACACACACACAGACACACACACACAGACACACACACAGAGACATATAACACAGACACAGACACACAGAGGCAAACACACACAGACACACACACACAGACACAGACACACACAGACACACAGTCACAGACACACACAGACACACAGAGACAGACACAGACACACACACACACACAGAAACACACACAGACACAGACACACATACACACAGAGACATTCAGACACACACAGACACACACACAGAGACACAGACACACACAGACACACAGACACAGACACACAGACAGACACACAAACACACAGACACACACAGACACACAGACACACACACAAGCACACAGACACACACGCACGCACACATACACACACACGCACACACACACAGACACAGACACACACAAACACAGACACACAGACACACATACACGCACACAGGCACAAACAGACACACAGACACAGACACACACACAGACACAGACACACACAAACACAGACACACAGAGACGCACACACAGACACACACACAGACACACACAGACACACAGACACAGACACACACACACAGACACACACAGACACACACACACACAGAGGCACACAGACACACACAGACACGCACACACACACAGACACACAGACACAGACACAGACACAGAGACACACACAGACACACAGACACAGACACACAGACACACACAGACATTCATACACACACAGACAAACACACACAGACACACAAACAGACAGACACAGAAACACACAGACACACAGACACAGACACAGACACACACACACACACAGAGACACACACATAGACACACACACAGAGGCACACACACAGAAACACACACAGACACTCACAGACACACAGACACAGACACAGATACACAGACACAGACATACACACAGACACACAGACACAGACACACAGACACACACAGACACACACACAGACACAAACACACACAGACAGACACTCACAGACACAGACACACGCACACACAAACACAGACACACAGAAACACACACACACACACAGACACACACACACGCACGCACACGCACGCACATGCACGCAAACGCACGCAAACACACGCAGACACACAGACAGACACAGACACACAGACACACAGACACACAGTTACGCACGCACACGCACGCACACACACACACAGACACACACAGATTCACAGACACACACAGAGACACACACATATACACACATAAACAGATACACACACAGACACACAGACACAGACACACACAGAGACACACACACACAGACATACAGACACACACACACACAGAGACACAGAGACACACAAACACACACAGACACACAGACATTCAGACACACACAGACACACACACACAGACACACACACACACAGACACAGACACAGACACACACAGACACACAGACACAGACACACACACAGACCCACACACACACACACAGAGACACAGACAGACACAGACACACAGACACAGACACACACACACACACACAGAAACACACACAGACACAAACACAGACACACAGACACAGACACACAGACACACACACGCACGCACACACACACGCACAAACACACAGAAACACTCACAGAGAAACAGACACAGACACACACAGACACAGACACACACAGACACACACACACAGAGACACGCACACACAGACACACAGACACAGAAAAAGACACAGACACACACAGACACACACACAGGCAGACACACACACACAGACACAGACACACACACAGACACACAGACACACAGACACACACACACAGACAAAGACACACACACACAGACACACAGACACACAGAAACAGACACACAGACACACAGACACAGACACACACACGCACACGCACACACACACATGCACACACACACAGCCACAGAGACACACAGACACACACACCAACACACAGACACACACTCACACAGATATAGAGACACACACAGAGACACACATACAGACACACACACACAGACACACACAGAGACACACAGAGACACACAGACACAGACACAGACACACACAGACACATACACACAGACACAGACACATACATATACAGACACACACAGACACACAGACACACAGACACACACACAGAGACACACACACAGACACACACAGACACACAGACACACAGACACAGACACAGACACACACGCACGCACACGCACACACACACATGCACAAACACACAGAAACACTCACAGACAGAGACACAGACACAGACACACACAGACACACACACACACAGACACACACACACAGACACACAGACACACACAGACACAGACACAGACACACACAGACACACACACAGGCACACACACAGACACAGACACAGACACAGACACACACAGGCACACACACACACACAGACACAGACACACACACACACAGACACACACACGCAGAGACACAGACACACAGACACAGATACACACACACACACAGACATACACACACGCACACACACACACAGACACACACACAGACACACACAGAGGCACACAGAAACAGACACACACACAGACACACACAGACACACACAGACACGCACACACACACACACAGAGATACACAGAGACACACACACACACACAGACACACACAGACATTCATACACACACAGACAAACACACACAGACACACACACAGACAGACACAGACACACACAGACACACACACACACACACAGAGACACACAGACACACACACAGAGACACACAGACACACACACAGACACACACACACAGACACACACACACACGCACGCACACGCATGCACACACACGCATACACACACAGACACACAGACAGATACAGACACACAGACACACAGACACACAGACACACAGATACGCACGCACACGCACGCACACACACACACGCAGACACACACAGAGACACACACACAGACACACACACACACAGACACACACAGACACACAGACACACACACACAGATACACACACAGACACACAGACACACAGACACACAGACACAGACACACAGAAACACACGCATGCAGACGCACACACACACACAGGCACACACACACAGACACACACACAGACACACACACATACAGACACACACACAGACACACACACATACACACACACACTCAGACACACACAGACACACACACAGACAGAGACACAGACACAGACACACAGACACAGACACACACGCACGCACACGCACACAGACACACACACAGAGACACACAGACACACACACACAGAGACACACAGACACACACACATGCACGCACACGCATGCACACACACGCATACACACACAGACACACAGACAGACACAGACACACAGATACACAGACACACAGATACGCACGCACACGCACGCACACACACACACACAGACACACACAGATTCACAGACACACACAGACACACACACACACACACACAGACACACAGACACACACACACACAGATACACACACAGACACACAGACACACAGACACACAGACACACATACACAGACACACATGCATGCAGACGCACACACACACACAGGCACACACACACAGACACACACACAGACACACACACAGACACACACACATACACACACACACTCAGACACACACAGACACACACACACAGACAGACACAGACACACAGACACAGACACACACGCACGCACACGCACACACACACACGCACAAACACACAGAAACACTCACAGACAGAGACACAGACACAGACACACACACACTCACTAGACACACAGACACACACACAGACACATGCACACACACAGCCACAGAGACACACAGACACAGACACACCAACACACAGACACACACTCACACAGAGACAGAGACACACACAGAGACACACACACAGACACACACACACAGACACACACACAGACAAACACACACACTGAGACACACAGAAACACACAGACACATACACTGACACACACACAGACAAACAGACACACACACGCACGCACACAGACACACAGACACAGACACAGACACAAACACACACAGACAGACACACACAGACACAGACACATACACAAACAAACACAGACACACAGAAACACAGACACACACACACACAGACACACAGACACACACACGCACGCACACGCACGCACACACACGCATACACACACAGACACACAGACAGACACAGACACACAGACACACAGACACACAGACACACAGACACACAGATACGCACGCACACGGACGCACACAGATTCACAGACACACACAGAGACACACACACAGACACACACACACAGATACACACACAGACACACAGACACACAGACACACAGACACAGACACACACAAAGACACACAGACACACAGACACAGACACAGACACAGACACAGACAGACACAGACACAGACACACACACACAGCACAGGCACACACACAGACGCACAGACACACAGAGACACACACACACACAGACGCACACACACACAGACACAGACACACACACAGACACACAGGCACACACACACAGACACACACAGACACAGACACACACGCACACACACAGACACACAGACACACAGACACACACACAGACACACACAGAGACACACACACAGACACACACACAGACACACACACACTGAGAGACACACACAGACACACAGAGACAGACACACACACACACACAGACACACAGACACACACACGCACGCACACAGACACACAAACAGACACAGACAGACACAAACACACACAGACACACGCACACACAAACACAGACACACAGAAACACACACACACAGACACACAGACATACACACGCACGCACACGCATGTAAACACACGCATACACACACAGACACACAGACAGACACAGACACATAGACACACAGACACACAGATACGCACGCACACGCACGCACACACACACACAGACACACACAGATTCACAGACACACACAGACACACACACAGACACACACACATAGATACACACACAGACACACAGACACACAGACACAAAAACACAGATACACAGACACACACGCATGCACACGCACACACACACAGAGACACGCACAAACACACAGACACACTCACAGAAAGAGACACAGACACACACAGACACACACACACACACAGAGACACACAGACACACACACAGAGACACACAGACACACACACAGAGACACACACAGAGACACACAGACAGACACACACGCACGCACACGCATGCACACACACGCATACACACACAGACACACAGACAGACACAGACACACAGACACACAGATACGCACGCACACGCACGCACACACACACACACAGACACACACAGATTCACAGACACACACAGAGACACACAGACAGACACACACACACAGACAAACACAGACACACAGACACACAGACACACAGATACACACACAGACACACAGACACACAGACACACAGACACAGACACACAGACACACACGCATGCAGACGCACACACACACACAGGCACACACACACAGACACACACACAGACACACACACATACAGACACACACACAGACATACACAGAGACACACACACAGACACACACACAGACACACACACACTGAGAGACACACACAGACACACAGACACAGACACACACACACACACAGACACACAGACACACACACGCACGCACACAGACACACAAACAGACACAGACAGACACAAACACACACAGACACACGCACACACAAACACAGACACACAGAAACACACACACACAGACACACAGACATACACACGCACGCACACGCATGTAAACACACGCATACACACACAGACACACAGACAGACACAGACACATAGACACACAGACACACAGATACGCACGCACACGCACGCACACACACACACAGACACACACAGATTCACAGACACACACAGACACACACACAGACACACACACATAGATACACACACAGACACACAGACACACAGACACAAAAACACAGATACACAGACACACACGCATGCACACGCACACACACACACAGACACGCACAAACACACAGACACACTCACAGACAGAGACACAGACACACACAGACACACACACACACACAGAGACACACAGACACACACACAGAGACACACACAGAGACACACAGACACACACACACGCACGCACACGCATGCACACACACGCATACACACACAGACACACAGACAGACACAGACACACAGACACACAGATACGCACGCA
>NC_073743.1:18184070-18194070 GCF_023634155.1 Falco peregrinus | reverse complement strand
AGACACACAGACACACAGACACAGACACACACACGCACACGCACACACACACATGCACACACACACAGCCACAGAGACACACAGACACACACACCAACACACAGACACACACTCACACAGATATAGAGACACACACAGAGACACACATACAGACACACACACACAGACACACACAGAGACACACAGAGACACACAGACACAGACACAGACACACACAGACACATACACACAGACACAGACACATACATATACAGACACACACAGACACACAGACACACAGACACACACACAGAGACACACACACAGACACACACAGACACACAGACACACAGACACAGACACAGACACACACGCACGCACACGCACACACACACATGCACAAACACACAGAAACACTCACAGACAGAGACACAGACACAGACACACACAGACACACACACACACAGACACACACACACAGACACACAGACACACACAGACACAGACACAGACACACACAGACACACACACAGGCACACACACAGACACAGACACAGACACGGACACACACAGGCACACACACACACACAGACACAGACACACACACACACAGACACACACACGCAGAGACACAGACACACAGACACAGATACACACACACACACAGACATACACACACGCACACACACACACAGACATACACACACGCACACGCACACACACACACAGACACACACACAGACACACACAGAGGCACACAGAAACAGACACACACACAGACACACACAGACACACACAGACACGCACACACACACACACAGAGATACACAGAGACACACACACACACACAGACACACACAGACATTCATACACACACAGACAAACACACACAGACACACACACAGACAGACACAGACACACACAGACACACACACACACACACAGAGACACACAGAAACACACACAGAGACACACAGACACACACACAGACACACACACACAGACACACACACACACGCACGCACACGCATGCACACACACGCATACACACACAGACACACAGACAGACACAGACACACAGACACACAGACACACAGACACACAGATACGCACGCACACGCACGCACACACACACACGCAGACACACACAGAGACACACACACAGACACACACACACACAGACACACACAGACACACAGACACACACACACAGATACACACACAGACACACAGACACACAGACACACAGACACAGACACACAGAAACACACGCATGCAGACGCACACACACACACAGGCACACACACACAGACACACACACAGACACACACACATACAGACACACACACAGACACACACACATACACACACACACTCAGACACACACAGACACACACACAGACAGAGACACAGACACAGACACACAGACACAGACACACACGCACGCACACGCACACAGACACACACACAGAGACACACAGACACACACACACAGAGACACACAGACACACACACATGCACGCACACGCATGCACACACACGCATACACACACAGACACACAGACAGACACAGACACACAGATACACAGACACACAGATACGCACGCACACGCACGCACACACACACACACAGACACACACAGATTCACAGACACACACAGACACACACACACACACACACAGACACACAGACACACACACACACAGATACACACACAGACACACAGACACACAGACACACAGACACACATACACAGACACACATGCATGCAGACGCACACACACACACAGGCACACACACACAGACACACACACAGACACACACACAGACACACACACATACACACACACACTCAGACACACACAGACACACACACACAGACAGACACAGACACACAGACACAGACACACACGCACGCACACGCACACACACACACGCACAAACACACAGAAACACTCACAGACAGAGACACAGACACAGACACACACACACTCACTAGACACACAGACACACACACAGACACATGCACACACACAGCCACAGAGACACACAGACACAGACACACCAACACACAGACACACACTCACACAGAGACAGAGACACACACAGAGACACACACACAGACACACACACACAGACACACACACAGACAAACACACACACTGAGACACACAGAAACACACAGACACATACACTGACACACACACAGACAAACAGACACACACACGCACGCACACAGACACACAGACACAGACACAGACACAAACACACACAGACAGACACACACAGACACAGACACATACACAAACAAACACAGACACACAGAAACACAGACACACACACACACAGACACACAGACACACACACGCACGCACACGCACGCACACACACGCATACACACACAGACACACAGACAGACACAGACACACAGACACACAGACACACAGACACACAGACACACAGATACGCACGCACACGGACGCACACAGATTCACAGACACACACAGAGACACACACACAGACACACACACACAGATACACACACAGACACACAGACACACAGACACACAGACACAGACACACACAAAGACACACAGACACACAGACACAGACACAGACACAGACACAGACAGACACAGACACAGACACACACACACAGCACAGGCACACACACAGACGCACAGACACACAGAGACACACACACACACAGACGCACACACACACAGACACAGACACACACACAGACACACAGGCACACACACACAGACACACACAGACACAGACACACACGCACACACACAGACACACAGACACACAGACACACACACAGACACACACAGAGACACACACACAGACACACACACAGACACACACACACTGAGAGACACACACAGACACACAGAGACAGACACACACACACACACAGACACACAGACACACACACGCACGCACACAGACACACAAACAGACACAGACAGACACAAACACACACAGACACACGCACACACAAACACAGACACACAGAAACACACACACACAGACACACAGACATACACACGCACGCACACGCATGTAAACACACGCATACACACACAGACACACAGACAGACACAGACACATAGACACACAGACACACAGATACGCACGCACACGCACGCACACACACACACAGACACACACAGATTCACAGACACACACAGACACACACACAGACACACACACATAGATACACACACAGACACACAGACACACAGACACAAAAACACAGATACACAGACACACACGCATGCACACGCACACACACACACAGACACGCACAAACACACAGACACACTCACAGAAAGAGACACAGACACACACAGACACACACACACACACAGAGACACACAGACACACACACAGAGACACACAGACACACACACAGAGACACACACAGAGACACACAGACAGACACACACGCACGCACACGCATGCACACACACGCATACACACACAGACACACAGACAGACACAGACACACAGACACACAGATACGCACGCACACGCACGCACACACACACACACAGACACACACAGATTCACAGACACACACAGAGACACACAGACAGACACACACACACAGACAAACACAGACACACAGACACACAGACACACAGATACACACACAGACACACAGACACACAGACACACAGACACAGACACACAGACACACACGCATGCAGACGCACACACACACACAGGCACACACACACAGACACACACACAGACACACACACATACAGACACACACACAGACATACACAGAGACACACACACAGACACACACACAGACACACACACACTGAGAGACACACACAGACACACAGACACAGACACACACACACACACAGACACACAGACACACACACGCACGCACACAGACACACAAACAGACACAGACAGACACAAACACACACAGACACACGCACACACAAACACAGACACACAGAAACACACACACACAGACACACAGACATACACACGCACGCACACGCATGTAAACACACGCATACACACACAGACACACAGACAGACACAGACACATAGACACACAGACACACAGATACGCACGCACACGCACGCACACACACACACAGACACACACAGATTCACAGACACACACAGACACACACACAGACACACACACATAGATACACACACAGACACACAGACACACAGACACAAAAACACAGATACACAGACACACACGCATGCACACGCACACACACACACAGACACGCACAAACACACAGACACACTCACAGACAGAGACACAGACACACACAGACACACACACACACACAGAGACACACAGACACACACACAGAGACACACACAGAGACACACAGACACACACACACGCACGCACACGCATGCACACACACGCATACACACACAGACACACAGACAGACACAGACACACAGACACACAGATACGCACGCACACGCACGCACACACACACACACAGACACACACACATAGATACACACACAGACACACAGACACACAGACACAAAAACACAGATACACAGACACACACGCATGCACACGCACACACACACACAGACACGCACAAACACACAGACACACTCACAGACAGAGACACAGACACACACAGACACACACACACACACAGAGACACACAGACACACACACAGAGACACACACAGAGACACACAGACACACACACACGCACGCACACGCATGCACACACACGCATACACACACAGACACACAGACAGACACAGACACACAGACACACAGATACGCACGCACACGCACGCACACACACACACACAGACACACACAGATTCACAGACACACACAGAGACACACAGACAGACACACACACACAGACACACACAGACACACAGACACACAGACAGACAGATACACACACAGACACACAGACACACAGACACACAGACACAGACACACAGACACACACGCATGCAGACGCACACACACACACAGGCACACACACACAGACACACACACAGACACACACACATACAGACACACACACAGACACACACACATACACACACACACTCAGACACACACAGACACACACACACAGACAGACACAGACACACAGACACAGACACACACGCACGCACACGCACACACACAAACGCACAAACACACAGAAACACTCACAGACAGAGACACAGACACAGACACACACACACTCACTAGACACACAGACACACACACACACACATGCACACACACAGCCACAGAGACACACAGACACACACACCAACACACAGACACAGACACACACACAGACACACAGACACACAGACACAGACACAGACACACACACACAGACACACACACAGACACACACACACACTGAGACACACAGAAACACACAGACACAGACACTGACACACACACAGACACACAGACACACACACGCACGCACACGCACGCACACACACGCATTCACACACACACAGACACACACAGATTCACAGACACACACAGACGCACACACACACAGACACAGACACACACACAGACACACAGACACACACAGACACAGACACACACGCACACACAGACACACAGACACACAGACACACACACAGACACACACAGAGACACACACACAGACACAGACACAGACACACACACACACACACAGAAACACAGACACAGACACACACACAGACACACACACAGACACACACACACGCACACACAGACACACACACACAGAGACACACACACACAGACACACACACAGACACACAGACACACACACAGACACAGACACACACAGATACAGACACACAGAGACACACACACAGAGACACAGACACACACAGAAACACAGACACAGACACACACACAGACACACAGAGACACAGACAGACACAGACACACAGACACAGACACACAGACACAAACACACACACAGCCACACACACAGCCACACACACAGACACACAAACAGACACACAGACACACACACAGACACACACAGAGACACAGACACACACACAGACACACATAGACACACACACACAGACACACACGCACGCACACGCACGCGCACACACACAGACACACAGACACAGACACACACAGACACTCACACACTGAGACACACACACAGACACACACACACACTGACACACGCAGACACAGACACAGACACAGACACACAGACACAGACACACACACAGACACACACACACACAGAGGCACACAGAGACACACACAGACACACACACAGACACAAACACACACAGACAGACACTCACAGACACAGACACACGCACACACAAACACAGACACACAGAAACACACACACACACACAGACACACACACACGCACGCACACGCACGCACATGCACGCAAACGCACGCAAACACACGCAGACACACAGACAGACACAGACACACAGACACACAGACACACAGTTACGCACGCACACGCACGCACACACACACACAGACACACACAGATTCACAGACACACACAGAGACACACACATAGACACACACACACAGATACACACACAGACACACAGACACAAACAAACACAGACAGACACACACAGACACAGACACACGCACACACACACAGACACACAAACACAGACACACACAGACACACAGACACAGACACACAGACACACACACGCACGCACACACACACGCACAAACACACAGAAACACTCACAGACAGAGACACAGACACAGACACACACAGACACAGACACACACAGACACACACACACAGAGACACGCACACACAGACACACAGACACAGAAAAAGACACAGACACACACAGACACACACACAGGCAGACACACACACACAGACACAGACACGCACACAGACACACAGACACACAGACACACACACACAGACAAAGACACACACACAGACACACAGACACACAGAAACAGACACACAGACACACAGACACAGACACACACACGCACACGCACACACACACACATGCACACACACACAGCCACAGAGACACACAGACACACACACCAACACACAGACACACACTCACACAGAGACAGAGACACACACAGAGACACACATACAGACACACACACACAGACACACACAGGGACACACAGAGACACACAGACACAAACACAGACACACAATGACACATACACACAGACACAGACACACACACACACAGACATACAGACACAGACACACAGACACAGACACACAGACACACAGACACACACACACAGACACACACAGACACACAGACACAGAGACACAGACACAGACACACACGCACGCACACGCACACACACACATGCACAAACACACAGAAACACTCACAGACAGAGACACAGACACAGACACACACAGACACACACACACACAGACACACACACACAGACACACAGACACACACAGACACAGACACAGACACACACAGACACACACACAGGCACACACACAGACACAGACACAGACACAGACACACAGAGGCACACACACACACACAGACACAGACACACACACACACAGACACACACACGCAGAGACACAGACACACAGACACAGATACACACACACACACAGACATACACACACGCACACACACACACACAGACATACACACACGCACACGCACACACACACACAGACACACACACAGACACACACAGAGGCACACAGAAACAGACACACACACAGACACACACAGACACACACAGACACGCACACACACACACACAGAGATACACAGAGACACACACACACACACAGACACACACACACACACAGACACACACAGACATTCATACACACACAGACAAACACACAGACAGACACAGACACACACAGACACACACACACACACACAGAGACACACAGACACACACACAGAGACACACAGACACACACACAGACACACACACACAGACACACACACACACGCACGCACACACATGCACACACACGCATACACACACAGACACACAGACAGACACAGACACACAGACACACAGACACACAGACACACAGATACGCACGCACACGCACGCACACACACACACACAGACACACACAGAGAAACACACACAGACACACACACACACAGACACACACAGACACACAGACACACACACACAGATACACACACAGACACACAGACACACAGACACACAGACACAGACACACAGAAACACACGCATGCAGACGCACACACAGACACAGACACAGACACACACACACACTGAGAGACACACACAGACACACAGACACAGACACACACACACACAGACACACAGACACACACACGCACGCACACGCACGCACAGACACACACAGATTCACAGACACACACAGAGACACACACACAGACACACACACACAGATACACACACAGACACACAGACACACAGACACACAGACACACAGACACAGACACACACGCATGCATACGCACACACACACACAGACACACACAGACACACACACACAGACACACACACAGATACACACACGCATGCACACGCACACACACACACAGACACACACACACAGACACACACACAGACACACACACAGACACACACAGACACAGACGCACAGACACACATAGACATACACAGACACACACGCACGCACACGCACATACAGACACGCACAAACACACAGACACACTCACAGACAGAGACACAGACACACACAGACACACACACACACACACAGAGGCACACAGACACACACACAGAGACACACAGACACACACACAGACACACACACACAGAGACACACAGACACACACACATGCACGCACACGCATGCACACACACGCATACACACACAGACACACAGACAGACACAGACACACAGATACACAGACACACAGATACGCACGCACACGCACGCACACACACACACACAGACACACACAGATTCACAGACACACACAGACACACACACACACAGACACACACAGACACACAGACACACACACACACAGATACACACACAGACACACAGACACACAGACACACAGACACAGATACACAGACACACACGCATGCAGACGCACACACACACACAGGCACACACACACAGACACACACACAGACACACACACAGACACACACACATACACACACACACTCAGACACACACAGACACACACACACAGACAGACACAGACACACAGACACAGACACACACGCACGCACACGCACACACACACACGCACAAACACACAGAAACACTCACAGACAGAGACACAGACACATGCACACACACAGCCACAGAGACACACAGACACACACACACCAACACACAGACACACACTCACACAGAGACAGAGACACACACAGAGACACACACACAGACACACACACACAGACACACACACAGACAAACACACACACTGAGACACACAGAAACACACAGACACATACACTGACACACACACAGACAAACAGACACACACACGCACGCACACAGACACACAGACACAGACACAGACACAAACACACACAGACAGACACACACAGACACAGACACATACACAAACAAACACAGACACACAGAAACACAGACACACACACAGACACACACGCACGCACACGCATGCACGCACACGCACACACACGCGCACACACACAGACCACACACACAGACACACACAGACACACACACAGAGACACACGCACAGAGACACACACACAGACACACACACAGACACACACAGACACACAGACACAGACACAGACACAGAGACACACAGACACACACACACACACACACACAGAGGCACACAGACACACAGACACACACACAGACACACACACACAGACACACACACAGAGACATATAACACAGACACAGACACACAGAGGCAAACACACACAGACACACACACACAGACACAGACACACACAGACACACAGTCACAGACACACACAGACACACAGAGACAGACACAGACACACACACACACACAGAAACA
>NC_073743.1:18176570-18181570 GCF_023634155.1 Falco peregrinus | reverse complement strand
ACACAGACACACACACACACAGAGACACACACACAGAGAGACACAGACACACACAGACACACACACACGCACGCACACACACACACACGCACACACACAGCATAGACACACACACAGACACACAGACACACAGAGACAAACACACACAGAGAGACACACACAGAGACACACAGACACACACACAGACACACACACACAGACACAGACACAGACACACACAGACACACAGACACAGACAGACACACACACACAGAGACACACGCAGAGACACACACACACAGACACACACACAGACACACAGACACACACAGACACACACACAGACACAGACACACACACAGACACACAGACACACACACACAGACACACACGCACGCACACGCGCTCACACACGCGCACAAACA
Organism: Falco peregrinus; assembly: GCF_023634155.1. Lineage (NCBI taxonomy): Eukaryota > Metazoa > Chordata > Aves > Falconiformes > Falconidae > Falco > Falco peregrinus. The sequence goes on along the minus strand of NC_073743.1, from coordinate 18,181,166 downwards.
CAGACACACAGACACAGAGACACACAGACACACACACAGAGACACACAGACACACACACAGACACACACACAGAGACACACAGACACACACACACGCACGCACACGCATGCACACACACGCATACACACACAGACACACAGACAGACACAGACACACAGACACACAGATACGCACGCACACGCACGCACACACACACACACAGACACACACAGATTCACAGACACACACAGAGACACACAGACAGACACACACACACAGACACACACAGACACACAGACACACAGACACACAGATACACACACAGACACACAGACACACAGACACACAGACACAGACACACAGACACACACGCATGCAGACGCACACACACACACAGGCACACACACACAGACACACACACAGACACACACACATACAGACACACACACAGACACACACACATACACACACACACTCAGACACACACAGACACACACACACAGACAGACACAGACACACAGACACAGACACACAGGCACGCACACGCACACACACACACGCACAAACACACAGAAACACTCACAGACAGAGACACAGACACAGACACACACACACTCACTAGACACACAGACACACACACACACACATGCACACACACAGCCACAGAGACACACAGACACACACACCAACACACAGACACACACTCACACAGAGACAGAGACACAGACACAGACACAAACAGACACAGACACACACAGACACAGACAGACACAGACACACAGACACAGACACACAGACACACACACACAGAGAGACACACAGAGACACACACACACAGACACACACACACAGACACAGACACACAGACACACAGACACACACACAGACACACACGCACGCACACGCATGCACGCACACGCACACACACGCGCACACACACAGACACACACACACAGACACACACAGACACACACACAGAGACACACGCACAGAGACACACACACAGACACACACACAGACACACACAGACACACAGACACAGACACAGACACAGAGACACACAGACACACACACACACACACACACACAGAGGCACACAGACACACAGACACACACACAGACACACACAGACAGACACACACACAGAGACATATAACACAGACACAGACACACAGAGGCAAACACACACAGACACACACACACAGACACAGACACACACAGACACACAGTCACAGACACACACAGACACACAGACACAGACACAGACACAGACACACACACACACACAGAAACACACACAGACACAGACACACATACACACAGAGACATTCAGACACACACAGACACACACACACACACACAGACACACACAGACACACAGACACAGACACACAGACAAACACACAAACACACAGACACACACAGACACACAGACACACACACAAGCACACAGACACACACGCACGCACACGCACACACACACACGCACAAACACACAGAAACACTCACAGACAGAGACACAGACACAGACACACACACACTCACTAGACACACAGACACACACACACACACATGCACACACACAGCCACAGAGACACACAGACACACACACCAACACACAGACACACACAGACACACAGACACACATACAGACACACAGACACAGACACAGACACACACACACAGACACACACACAGACACACACACACACTGAGACACACAGAAACACACAGACACAGACACTGACACACACACAGGCACACAGACACACACACGCACGCACACGCACGCACACACACGCATACACACACACACAGACACACACAGATTCACAGACACACACAGACGCACACACACACAGACACAGACACACACACAGACACACAGACACACACACACAGACACACACAGACACAGACACACACGCACACACAGACACACAGACACACAGACACACGCACAGACACACACAGAGACACACACACAGACACAGACACAGACACACACACACACACTGAGAGACACACACAGACACACAGACACAGACACACACACACACACAGGCACACAGACACACACACGCACGCACACGCACGCACACACACGCATACACACACAGACACACAGACAGACACAGACACACAGACACACAGACACACAGACACACAGTTACGCACGCACACGCACGCACACACACACACAGACACACACAGATTCACAGACACACACAGAGACACACACATAGACACACACACACAGATACACACACAGACACACAGACACAAACAAACACAGACAGACACACACAGACACAGACACACGCACACACACACAGACACACAAACACAGACACACACAGACACACAGACACAGACACACAGACACACACACGCACGCACACACACACGCACAAACACACAGAAACACTCACAGACAGAGACACAGACACAGACACACACAGACACAGACACACACAGACACACACACACAGAGACACGCACACACAGACACACAGACACAGAAAAAGACACAGACACACACAGACACACACACAGGCAGACACACACACACAGACACAGACACGCACACAGACACACAGACACACAGACACACACACACAGACAAAGACACACACACAGACACACAGACACACAGAAACAGACACACAGACACACAGACACAGACACACACACGCACACGCACACACACACACATGCACACACACACAGCCACAGAGACACACAGACACACACACCAACACACAGACACACACTCACACAGAGACAGAGACACACACAGAGACACACATACAGACACACACACACAGACACACACAGGGACACACAGAGACACACAGACACAAACACAGACACACAATGACACATACACACAGACACAGACACACACACACACAGACATACAGACACAGACACACAGACACAGACACACAGACACACAGACACACACACACAGACACACACAGACACACAGACACAGAGACACAGACACAGACACACACGCACGCACACGCACACACACATGCACAAACACACAGAAACACTCACAGACAGAGACACAGACACAGACACACACAGACACACACACACACAGACACACACACACAGACACACAGACACACACAGACACAGACACAGACACACACAGACACACACACAGGCACACACACAGACACAGACACAGACACAGACACACAGAGGCACACACACACACACAGACACAGACACACACACACACAGACACACACACGCAGAGACACAGACACACAGACACAGATACACACACACACACAGACATACACACACGCACACACACACACACAGACATACACACACGCACACGCACACACACACACAGACACACACACAGACACACACAGAGGCACACAGAAACAGACACACACACAGACACACACAGACACACACAGACACGCACACACACACACACAGAGATACACAGAGACACACACACACACACAGACACACACACACACACAGACACACACAGACATTCATACACACACAGACAAACACACAGACAGACACAGACACACACAGACACACACACACACACACAGAGACACACAGACACACACACAGAGACACACAGACACACACACAGACACACACACACAGACACACACACACACGCACGCACACGCATGCACACACACGCATACACACACAGACACACAGACAGACACAGACACACAGACACACAGACACACAGACACACAGATACGCACGCACACGCACGCACACACACACACACAGACACACACAGAGACACACACACAGACACACACACACACAGACACACACAGACACACAGACACACACACACAGATACACACACAGACACACAGACACACAGACACACAGACACAGACACACAGAAACACACGCATGCAGACGCACACACAGACACAGACACAGACACACACACACACTGAGAGACACACACAGACACACAGACACAGACACACACACACACAGACACACAGACACACACACGCACGCACACGCACGCACACACACGCATACACACACAGACACACAGACAGACACAGACACACAGACACACAGACACACAGATATGCACGCACACGCACGCACACACACACACAGACACACACAGATTCACAGACACACACAGAGACACACACACAGACACACACACACAGATACACACACAGACACACAGACACACAGACACACAGACACACAGACACAGACACACACGCATGCATACGCACACACACACACAGACACACACAGACACACACACACAGACACACACACAGATACACACACGCATGCACACGCACACACACACACAGACACACACACACAGACACACACACAGACACACACACAGACACACACAGACACAGACGCACAGACACACATAGACATACAGACACAGACACACACGCACGCACACGCACATACAGACACGCACAAACACACAGACACACTCACAGACAGAGACACAGACACACACAGACACACACACACACACACAGAGGCACACAGACACACACACAGAGACACACAGACACACACACAGACACACACACACAGAGACACACAGACAC
>NC_073743.1:18166570-18171570 GCF_023634155.1 Falco peregrinus | reverse complement strand
GACACACACGCACGCACACGCATGCACGCACACGCACACACACGCGCACACACACAGACACACACACACAGACACACACAGACACACACACAGAGACACACGCACAGAGACACACACACAGACACACACACAGACACACACAGACACACAGACACAGACACAGACACAGAGACACACAGACACACACACACACACACACACACAGAGGCACACAGACACACAGACACACACACAGACACACACAGACAGACACACACACAGAGACATATAACACAGACACAGACACACAGAGGCAAACACACACAGACACACACACACAGACACAGACACACACAGACACACAGTCACAGACACACACAGACACACAGACACAGACACAGACACAGACACACACACACACACAGAAACACACACAGACACAGACACACATACACACAGAGACATTCAGACACACACAGACACACACACACACACACAGACACACACAGACACACAGACACAGACACACAGACAAACACACAAACACACAGACACACACAGACACACAGACACACACACAAGCACACAGACACACACGCACGCACACGCACACACACACACGCACAAACACACAGAAACACTCACAGACAGAGACACAGACACAGACACACACACACTCACTAGACACACAGACACACACACACACACATGCACACACACAGCCACAGAGACACACAGACACACACACCAACACACAGACACACACAGACACACAGACACACATACAGACACACAGACACAGACACAGACACACACACACAGACACACACACAGACACACACACACACTGAGACACACAGAAACACACAGACACAGACACTGACACACACACAGGCACACAGACACACACACGCACGCACACGCACGCACACACACGCATACACACACACACAGACACACACAGATTCACAGACACACACAGACGCACACACACACAGACACAGACACACACACAGACACACAGACACACACACACAGACACACACAGACACAGACACACACGCACACACAGACACACAGACACACAGACACACGCACAGACACACACAGAGACACACACACAGACACAGACACAGACACACACACACACACTGAGAGACACACACAGACACACAGACACAGACACACACACACACACAGGCACACAGACACACACACGCACGCACACGCACGCACACACACGCATACACACACAGACACACAGACAGACACAGACACACAGACACACAGACACACAGACACACAGTTACGCACGCACACGCACGCACACACACACACAGACACACACAGATTCACAGACACACACAGAGACACACACATAGACACACACACACAGATACACACACAGACACACAGACACAAACAAACACAGACAGACACACACAGACACAGACACACGCACACACACACAGACACACAAACACAGACACACACAGACACACAGACACAGACACACAGACACACACACGCACGCACACACACACGCACAAACACACAGAAACACTCACAGACAGAGACACAGACACAGACACACACAGACACAGACACACACAGACACACACACACAGAGACACGCACACACAGACACACAGACACAGAAAAAGACACAGACACACACAGACACACACACAGGCAGACACACACACACAGACACAGACACGCACACAGACACACAGACACACAGACACACACACACAGACAAAGACACACACACAGACACACAGACACACAGAAACAGACACACAGACACACAGACACAGACACACACACGCACACGCACACACACACACATGCACACACACACAGCCACAGAGACACACAGACACACACACCAACACACAGACACACACTCACACAGAGACAGAGACACACACAGAGACACACATACAGACACACACACACAGACACACACAGGGACACACAGAGACACACAGACACAAACACAGACACACAATGACACATACACACAGACACAGACACACACACACACAGACATACAGACACAGACACACAGACACAGACACACAGACACACAGACACACACACACAGACACACACAGACACACAGACACAGAGACACAGACACAGACACACACGCACGCACACACACACACACACATGCACAAACACACAGAAACACTCACAGACAGAGACACAGACACAGACACACACAGACACACACACACACAGACACACACACACAGACACACAGACACACACAGACACAGACACAGACACACACAGACACACACACAGGCACACACACAGACACAGACACAGACACAGACACACAGAGGCACACACACACACACAGACACAGACACACACACACACAGACACACACACGCAGAGACACAGACACACAGACACAGATACACACACACACACAGACATACACACACGCACACACACACACACAGACATACACACACGCACACGCACACACACACACAGACACACACACAGACACACACAGAGGCACACAGAAACAGACACACACACAGACACACACAGACACACACAGACACGCACACACACACACACAGAGATACACAGAGACACACACACACACACAGACACACACACACACAGACACACACAGACATTCATACACACACAGACAAACACACAGACAGACACAGACACACACAGACACACACACACACACACAGAGACACACAGACACACACACAGAGACACACAGACACACACACAGACACACACACACAGACACACACACACACGCACGCACACGCATGCACACACACGCATACACACACAGACACACAGACAGACACAGACACACAGACACACAGACACACAGACACACAGATACGCACGCACACGCACGCACACACACACACACAGACACACACAGAGACACACACACAGACACACACACACACAGACACACACAGACACACAGACACACACACACAGATACACACACAGACACACAGACACACAGACACACAGACACAGACACACAGAAACACACGCATGCAGACGCACACACAGACACAGACACAGACACACACACACACTGAGAGACACACACAGACACACAGACACAGACACACACACACACAGACACACAGACACACACACGCACGCACACGCACGCACACACACGCATACACACACAGACACACAGACAGACACAGACACACAGACACACAGACACACAGATATGCACGCACACGCACGCACACACACACACAGACACACACAGATTCACAGACACACACAGAGACACACACACAGACACACACACACAGATACACACACAGACACACAGACACACAGACACACAGACACACAGACACAGACACACACGCATGCATACGCACACACACACACAGACACACACAGACACACACACACAGACACACACACAGATACACACACGCATGCACACGCACACACACACACAGACACACACACACAGACACACACACAGACACACACACAGACACACACAGACACAGACGCACAGACACACATAGACATACACAGACACACACGCACGCACACGCACATACAGACACGCACAAACACACAGACACACTCACAGACAGAGACACAGACACACACAGACACACACACACACACACAGAGGCACACAGACACACACACAGAGACACACAGACACACACACAGACACACACACACAGAGACACACAGACACACACACATGCACGCACACGCATGCACACACACGCATACACACACAGACACACAGACAGACACAGACACACAGATACACAGACACACAGATACGCACGCACACGCACGCACACACACACACACAGACACACACAGATTCACAGACACACACAGACACACACACACACAGACACACACAGACACACAGACACACACACACACAGATACACACACAGACACACAGACACACAGACACACAGACACAGATACACAGACACACACGCATGCAGACGCACACACACACACAGGCACACACACACAGACACACACACAGACACACACACAGACACACACACATACACACACACACTCAGACACACACAGACACACACACACAGACAGACACAGACACACAGACACAGACACACACGCACGCACACGCACACACACACACGCACAAACACACAGAAACACTCACAGACAGAGACACAGACACATGCACACACACAGCCACAGAGACACACAGACACACACACACCAACACACAGACACACACTCACACAGAGACAGAGACACACACAGAGACACACACACAGACACACACACACAGACACACACACAGACAAACACACACACTGAGACACACAGAAACACACAGACACATACACTGACACACACACAGACAAACAGACACACACACGCACGCACACAGACACACAGACACAGACACAGACACAAACACACACAGACAGACACACACAGACACAGACACATACACAAACACAGACACACAGAAACACAGACACACACACAGACACACACGCACGCACACGCATGCACGCACACGCACACACACGCGCACACACACAGACCACACACACAGACACACACAGACACACACACAGAGACACACGCACAGAGACACACACACAGACACACACACAGACACACACAGACACACAGACACAGACACAGACACAGAGACACACAGACACACACACACACACACACACAGAGGCACACAGACACACAGACACACACACAGACACACACACACAGACACACACACAGAGACATATAACACAGACACAGACACACAGAGGCAAACACACACAGACACACACACACAGACACAGACACACACAGACACACAGTCACAGACACACACAGACACACAGAGACAGACACAGACACACACACACACACAGAAACACACACAGACACAGACACACATACACACAGAGACATTCAGACACACACAGACACACACACACAGACACAGACACACACAGACA
>NC_073743.1:18159070-18161570 GCF_023634155.1 Falco peregrinus | reverse complement strand
ACGCATGCACACACACACACAGACACACACAGATTCACAGACACACACAGAGACACACACACAGACACACACACAGATACACACACAGACACACAGACACACAGACACACAGACACAGACACACACGCATGCATACGCACACACACACACAGACACACACAGACACACACACAGACACACACACAGAGACACACACGCATGCACACGCACACACACACACAGACACACACACAGACACACACACAGACACACACAGACACAGACGCACAGACACACACAGACATACAGACACAGACACACACGCACGCACACGCACACACAGACACGCACAAACACACAGACACACTCACAGACAGAGACACAGAAACAGACACACACAGACACACACACACACACACAGAGGCACACAGACACACACACAGAGACACACAGACACACACACAGACACACACACACAGAGACACACAGACACACACACACGCACGCACACGCATGCACACACACGCATACACACACAGACACACAGACAGACACAGACACACAGACACACAGATACACAGACACACAGATACGCACGCACACGCACGCACACACACACACACAGACACACACAGATTCACAGACACACACAGACACACACACACACAGACACACACACACACAGACACACACAGACACACAGACACACACACACACAGATACACACACAGACACACAGACACACAGACACACAGACACAGATACACAGACACACACGCATGCAGACGCACACACACACACAGGCACACACACACAGACACACACACAGACACACACACAGACACACACACAGACACACACACATACACACACACACTCAGACACACACAGACACACACACACAGACAGACACAGACACACAGACACAGACACACACGCACGCACACGCACACACACACGCACAAACACACAGAAACACTCACAGACAGAGACACAGACACAGACACACACACACTCACTAGACACACAGACACACACACAGACACATGCACACACACAGCCACAGAGACACACAGACACACACACCAACACACAGACACACACTCACACAGAGACAGAGACACACACAGAGACACACACACAGACACACACAGATTCACAGACACACACAGACGCACACACACACAGACACAGACACACACACACTCACTAGACACACAGACACACACACAGACAAACACACACACTGAGACACACAGAAACACACAGACACATACACTGACACACACACAGACAAACAGACACACACACGCACGCACACAGACACACAGACACAGACACAGACACAAACACACACAGACAGACACACACAGACACAGACACATACACAAACAAACACAGACACACAGAAACACAGACACACACACACACAGACACACAGACACACACACGCACGCACACGCACGCACACACACGCATACACACACAGACACACAGACAGACACAGACACACAGACACACAGACACACAGATACGCACGCACACGGACGCACACACACACACAGACACACACAGATTCACAGACACACACAGAGACACACACACAGACACACACACACAGATACACACACAGACACACAGACACACAGACACACAGACACAGACACACACAAGGACACACAGACACACAGACACAGACACAGACACAGACACAGACAGACACAGACACAGACACACACACATAGATACACACACAGACACACAGACACACAGACACAAAAACACAGATACACAGACACACACGCATGCACACGCACACACACACACAGACACGCACAAACACACAGACACACTCACAGACAGAGACACAGACACAGACACACACAGACACACACACACACACAGAGATACACAGACACACACACAGAGACACACAGACACACACACAGAGACACACAGACACACACACACGCACGCACACGCATGCACACACACGCATACACACACAGACACACAGACAGACACAGACACACAGACACACAGATACGCACGCACACGCACGCACACACACACAGACACACACAGATTCACAGACACACACAGGGACACACAGACACACACACACAGACACACACAGACACACAGACACACAGACACACAGATACACACACAGACACACAGACACACAGACACACAGACACAGACACACAGACACACACGCATGCACACGCACACACACACACGCACAAACACACAGAAACACTCACAGACAGAGACACAGACACAGACACACACACACTCACTAGACACACAGACACACACACACACACATGCAAAAACAGAGCCACAGAGACACACAGACACACACACCAACACACAGACACACACTCACACAGAGACAGAGACACAGACACAGACACACACAGACACAGACACACACAGACACAGACAGACACAGACACACAGACACACACACACAGAGAGACACACAGAGACACACACACACAGACACACACACACA
>NC_073743.1:18144070-18149070 GCF_023634155.1 Falco peregrinus | reverse complement strand
GACACACAGACACAGTTACGCACGCACACACACACACAGACACACACAGATTCACAGACACACACAGAGACACACACACAGACACACACACACAGATACACACACAGACACACAGACACAGACACACAGACACACAGACACAGACACACAGACAGACACGCATGCACACGCACACACACAAACAGGCACACACACAGAGACACACACACACAGACACACACACAGAGACACACACACAGACACACACACATACGCACACACTCTCAGACACACACAGACACACACACACAGACACACACAGACACACAGACACAGAGACACAGACACACACGCACGCACACGCACACACACACATGCACAAACACACAGAAACACTCACAGACAGAGACACACACAGACACACACACAGGCACACACACACACACAGACACAGACACAGACACACACAGGCACACACACACACACAGACAAAGACACACACACAGACACACACACGCAGAGACACAGACACACAGACACAGATACACACACACACACACACAGACATACACACACGCACACACACACACACCGACACACACAGAGGCACACAGAAACAGACACACACACAGACACACACAGACACACACAGACACGCACAGACACACACACACAGAGACACACACAGACATTCATACACACACAAACACACACAGACACACACACAGACACACACACAGACACACACACAGACAGACACAGACACACACAGACACACAGACACAGACACAGAGACACACACAGAGACACACAGAGACACACACACAGACACACACAGACACACAGACACAGACACAGATACACAGACACAGACATACACACAGACACACAGACACAGACACACAGACACACAGGCACGCACACGCACACACACACACGCACACACACAGCATAGACACACACACAGACACACAGACACACAAAGACCAACACACACAGAGACACACACACACAGACACACACGCACGCACACACGCTCACACACGCGCACAAACACAGACACACAGACACAGAGACACACAGACACACACACAGAGACACACAGACACACACACAGAGACACACAGACACACACACACGCACGCACACGCATGCACACACACGCATACACACACAGACACACAGACAGACACAGACACACAGACACACAGATACGCACGCACACGCACGCACACACACACACACAGACACACACAGGTTAACAGACACACACAGAGACACACAGACAGACACACACACACAGACACACACAGACACACAGACACACAGACACACAGATACACACACAGACACACAGACACACAGACACACAGACACAGACACACAGACACACACGCATGCAGACGCACACACACACACAGGCACACACACACAGACACACACACATACAGACACACACACAGACACACACACATACACACACACACTCAGACACACTCAGACACACACAGACACACACACACAGACAGACACAGACACACAGACACAGACACACACGCACGCACACGCACACACACACGCACAAACACACAGAAACACTCACAGACAGAGACACAGACACAGACACACACACACTCACTAGACACACAGACACACACACACACACATGCACACACACAGCCACAGAGACACACAGACACACACACCAACACACAGACACACACTCACACAGAGACAGAGACACAGACACAGACACAAACAGACACAGACACACACAGACACAGACAGACACAGACACACAGACACAGACACACAGACACACACACACAGAGAGACACACAGAGACACACACACACAGACACACACACACAGACACAGACACACAGACACACAGACACACACACAGACACACACGCACGCACACGCATGCACGCACACGCACACACACGCGCACACACACGCGCACACACACAGACACACACACAGACACACACACAGAGACACACGCACAGAGACACACACACAGACACACACACAGACACACACAGACACACAGACACAGACACAGACACAGAGACACACAGACACACACACACACACACACACAGAGGCACACAGACACACACACACAGACACACACACAGAGACATATAACACAGACACAGACACACAGAGGCAAACACACACAGACACACAGAGGCAAACACACACAGACACACACACACAGACACAGACACACACAGACACACAGTCACAGACACACACAGACACACAGACACAGACACAGACACACACACACACACAGAAACACACACAGACACAGACACACATACAGAGACATTCAGACACACACAGACACACACACACAGACACAGACACACACAGACACACAGACACAGACACACACACAGACACACAGACAGACACACAAACACACAGACACACACAGACACACAGACACACACACAAGCACACAGACACACACGCACGCACACATACACACACACGCACACACACACAGACACAGACACACACAAACACAGACACACAGACACACATACACGCACACAGGCACAAACAGACACACAGACACAGACACACACACAGACACAGACACACACAAACACAGACACACAGAGACGCACACACAGACACACACACAGACACACACAGACACACAGACACAGACACACACACAGACACACACAGACACACACACACACACAGAGGCACACAGACACACACAGACACGCACACACACACAGACACACAGACACAGACACAGAGACAGAAACAGACACACACACAGACACACACACACGCACACACAGGCACACACACAGACACACACACAGACACAGACACACACAGACACAGACACACAGAGACACACACACAGAGACACAGACACACACAGACACACAGACACAGACACACACACAGACACACACACGCACATGCACACACACACACATGCACACACACACTGCCACAGAGACACACAGACACACACTCACACAGAGACAGAGACACACACGGAGACACACATACAGACACACACAGACACACACACACAGACACACACAGAGACACACAGAGACACACAGACACAGACACAGACACACACAGACACATACACACAGACACAGACACATACACATACAGACACACACAGACACACAGACACACAGACACACACACACAGACACACACACAGACATACACACAGACACACAGACACACACACACAGACACACAGACACACAGACACAGACACACACACACATAGACACACAGACACACAGACACACACACACAGACACAGACACACAGACACACAGACACAGACACAGACACACACAGACACACATAGAAACACACAGACACAGACACACAGAGACACACACACAGACACACAGACACACACACGCACGCACACAGACACACAAACCGACACAGACACAGACACAAACACACACAGACACACACAGACACAGACACACGCACACACAAACACAGACACACAGAAACACACACACACAGACACACACACACACGCACGCACACGCACGCACATGCACGCACACGCACGCAAACACACGCAGACACACAGACAGACACAGACACACAGACACACAGACACAGTTACGCACGCACACACACACACAGACACACACAGATTCACAGACACACACAGAGACACACACACAGACACACACACACAGATACACACACAGACACACAGACACAGACACACAGACACACAGACACAGACACACAGACAGACACGCATGCACACGCACACACACAAACAGGCACACACACAGAGACACACACACACAGACACACACACAGAGACACACACACAGACACACACACATACGCACACACTCTCAGACACACACAGACACACACACACAGACACACACAGACACACAGACACAGAGACACAGACACACACGCACGCACACGCACACACACACATGCACAAACACACAGAAACACTCACAGACAGAGACACACACAGACACACACACAGGCACACACACACACACAGACACAGACACAGACACACACAGGCACACACACACACACAGACAAAGACACACACACAGACACACACACGCAGAGACACAGACACACAGACACAGATACACACACACACACACACAGA
Organism: Falco peregrinus; assembly: GCF_023634155.1. NCBI lineage: Eukaryota > Metazoa > Chordata > Aves > Falconiformes > Falconidae > Falco > Falco peregrinus. The sequence goes on along the minus strand of NC_073743.1, from coordinate 18,144,917 downwards.
CATACACACACGCACACACACACACACCGACACACACAGAGGCACACAGAAACAGACACACACACAGACACACACAGACACACACAGACACGCACAGACACACACACACAGAGACACACACAGACATTCATACACACACAAACACACACAGACACACACACAGACACACACACAGACACACACACAGACAGACACAGACACACACAGACACACAGACACAGACACAGAGACACACACAGAGACACACAGACAGAGACACACACACAGACACACACAGACACACAGACACAGACACAGATACACAGACACAGACATACACACAGACACACAGACACAGACACACAGACACACAGGCACGCACACGCACACACACACACGCACACACACAGCATAGACACACACACAGACACACAGACACACAAAGACCAACACACACAGAGACACACACACACAGACACACACGCACGCACACGTGCTCACACACGCGCACAAACACAGACACACAGACACAGAGACACACAGACACACACACAGAGACACACAGACACACACACAGAGACACACAGACACACACACACGCACGCACACGCATGCACACACACGCATACACACACAGACACACAGACAGACACAGACACACAGACACACAGATACGCACGCACACGCACGCACACACACACACACAGACACACACAGGTTAACAGACACACACAGAGACACACAGACAGACACACACACACAGACACACACAGACACACAGACACACAGACACACAGATACACACACAGACACACAGACACACAGACACAGACACACAGACACACACGCATGCAGACGCACACACACA
>NC_073743.1:18126570-18131570 GCF_023634155.1 Falco peregrinus | reverse complement strand
GACACAAACACACACAGACACACACAGACACAGACACACGCACACACAAACACAGACACACAGAAACACACACACACAGACACACACACACACGCACGCACACGCACGCACATGCACGCACACGCACGCAAACACACGCAGACACACAGACAGACACAGACACACAGACACACAGACACAGTTACGCACGCACACACACACACAGACACACACAGATTCACAGACACACACAGAGACACACACACAGACACACACACACAGATACACACACAGACACACAGACACAGACACACAGACACACAGACACAGACACACAGACAGACACGCATGCACACGCACACACACAAACAGGCACACACACAGAGACACACACACACAGACACACACACAGAGACACACACACAGACACACACACATACGCACACACTCTCAGACACACACAGACACACACACACAGACACACACAGACACACAGACACAGAGACACAGACACACACGCACGCACACGCACACACACACATGCACAAACACACAGAAACACTCACAGACAGAGACACACACAGACACACACACAGGCACACACACACACACAGACACAGACACAGACACACACAGGCACACACACACACACAGACAAAGACACACACACAGACACACACACGCAGAGACACAGACACACAGACACAGATACACACACACACACACACAGACATACACACACGCACACACACACACACCGACACACACAGAGGCACACAGAAACAGACACACACACAGACACACACAGACACACACAGACACGCACAGACACACACACACAGAGACACACACAGACATTCATACACACACAAACACACACAGACACACACACAGACACACACACAGACACACACACAGACAGACACAGACACACACAGACACACAGACACAGACACAGAGACACACACAGAGACACACAGACAGAGACACACACACAGACACACACAGACACACAGACACAGACACAGATACACAGACACAGACATACACACAGACACACAGACACAGACACACAGACACACAGGCACGCACACGCACACACACACACGCACACACACAGCATAGACACACACACAGACACACAGACACACAAAGACCAACACACACAGAGACACACACACACAGACACACACGCACGCACACGCGCTCACACACGCGCACAAACACAGACACACAGACACAGAGACACACAGACACACACACAGAGACACACAGACACACACACAGAGACACACAGACACACACACACGCACGCACACGCATGCACACACACGCATACACACACAGACACACAGACAGACACAGACACACAGACACACAGATACGCACGCACACGCACGCACACACACACACACAGACACACACAGGTTAACAGACACACACAGAGACACACAGACAGACACACACACACAGACACACACAGACACACAGACACACAGACACACAGATACACACACAGACACACAGACACACAGACACACAGACACAGACACACAGACACACACGCATGCAGACGCACACACACACACAGGCACACACACACAGACACACACACAGACACACACACATACAGACACACACACAGACACACACACATACACACACACACTCAGACACACTCAGACACACACAGACACACACACACAGACAGACACAGACACACAGACACAGACACACACGCACGCACACGCACACACACACGCACAAACACACAGAAACACTCACAGACAGAGACACAGACACAGACACACACACACTCACTAGACACACAGACACACACACACACACATGCACACACACAGCCACAGAGACACACAGACACACACACCAACACACAGACACACACTCACACAGAGACAGAGACACAGACACAGACACAAACAGACACAGACACACACAGACACAGACAGACACAGACACACAGACACAGACACACAGACACACACACACAGAGAGACACACAGAGACACACACACACAGACACACACACACAGACACAGACACACAGACACACAGACACACACACAGACACACACGCACGCACACGCATGCACGCACACGCACACACACGCGCACACACACGCGCACACACACAGACACACACACAGACACACACACAGAGACACACGCACAGAGACACACACACAGACACACACACAGACACACACAGACACACAGACACAGACACAGACACAGAGACACACAGACACACACACACACACACACACAGAGGCACACAGACACACACACACAGACACACACACAGAGACATATAACACAGACACAGACACACAGAGGCAAACACACACAGACACACAGAGGCAAACACACACAGACACACACACACAGACACAGACACACACAGACACACAGTCACAGACACACACAGACACACAGACACAGACACAGACACACACACACACACAGAAACACACACAGACACAGACACACATACAGAGACATTCAGACACACACAGACACACACACACAGACACAGACACACACAGACACACAGACACAGACACACACACAGACACACAGACAGACACACAAACACACAGACACACACAGACACACAGACACACACACAAGCACACAGACACACACGCACGCACACATACACACACACGCACACACACACAGACACAGACACACACAAACACAGACACACAGACACACATACACGCACACAGGCACAAACAGACACACAGACACAGACACACACACAGACACAGACACACACAAACACAGACACACAGAGACGCACACACAGACACACACACAGACACACACAGACACACAGACACAGACACACACACAGACACACACAGACACACACACACACAGAGGCACACAGACACACACAGACACGCACACACACACAGACACACAGACACAGACACAGAGACAGAAACAGACACACACACAGACACACACACACGCACACACAGGCACACACACAGACACACACACAGACACACACAGACACAGACACACAGAGACACACACACAGAGACACAGACACACACAGACACACAGACACAGACACACACACAGACACACAGAGACACAGACAGACACAGACACACAGACACAGACACACAGACACAAACACACACACAGACACACACAGAGACACACACACACACAGACACACACAGACACACACACACACACAGACACACAGACACACAGACACACACACACAGACACAGACACACACACACAGAGACACAGACACACAGAAACAGACACACAGACACACAGACACAGACACACACACGCACATGCACACACACACACATGCACACACACACAGCCACAGAGACACACAGACACACACACCAACACACAGACACACACTCACACAGAGACAGAGACACACACGGAGACACACATACAGACACACACAGACACACACACACAGACACACACAGAGACACACAGAGACACACAGACACAGACACAGACACACACAGACACATACACACAGACACAGACACATACACATACAGACACACACAGACACACAGACACACAGACACACACACACACAGACACACACACAGACATACACACAGACACACAGACACACACACACAGACACACAGACACACAGACACAGACACACACACACATAGACACACAGACACACAGACACACACACACAGACACACAGACACACAGACACAGACACAGACACACACAGACACACATAGAAACACACAGACACAGACACACAGAGACACACACAGACAGAGACACACACAGGCACACAGACACACACAGACACACACACAGACACACAGACACACACACGCACGCACACAGACACACAAACAGACACAGACACAGACACAAACACACACAGACAGACACACACAGACACAGACACACGCACACACAAACACAGACACACAGAGACACACACACACAGACACACACACACACGCACGCACACGCACGCACATGCACGCACACGCACGCAAACACACGCAGACACACAGACAGACACAGACACACAGACACACAGACACAGTTACGCACGCACACGCACGCACACACACACACAGACACACACAGATTCACAGACACACACAGAGACACACACACAGACACACACACACAGACACACACAGACACACAGACACACAGACACACAGATACACACACAGACACACAGACACACAGACACACAGACACAGACACACAGACACACACGCATGCAGACGCACACACACACACAGGCACACACACACAGACACACACACAGACACACACACATACACACACACACTCAGACACACACAGACACACACACACAGACAGACACAGACACACAGACACAGACACACACGCACGCACACGCACGCACACACACGCACAAACACACAGAAACACTCACAGACAGAGACACAGACACAGACACACACACACTCACTAGACACACAGACACACACACACACACATGCACACACACAGCCACAGAGACACACAGACACACACACCAACACACAGACACACACTCACACAGAGACAGAGACACAGACACAGACACACACAGACACAGACACACACAGACACAGACAGACACAGACACACAGACACAGACACACAGACACACACACACACAGAGACACACAGAGACACACACACAGACACACACACACAGACACAGACACACAGACACACAGACACACACACAGACACACACGCATGCACACGCATGCACGCACACGCGCACACACACAGACACACACACACAGACACACACAGACACACACACAGAGACACACGCACAGAGACACACGCACAGAGACACACACAGACACACACAGACACACACGCACAGACACAGACACAGACGCACAGAGACACACACACACAGAGACACACACACAGACACACAGACACACACAGACACACACAGACACACACACACAGACACACACACAGAGACA
>NC_073743.1:18116570-18121570 GCF_023634155.1 Falco peregrinus | reverse complement strand
GACACAGAGACACACAGACACACACACAGAGACACACAGACACACACACAGAGACACACAGACACACACACAGACACACACACAGAGACACACAGACACACACACACGCACGCACACGCATGCACACACACGCATACACACACAGACACACAGACAGACACAGACACACAGACACACAGATACGCACGCACACGCACGCACACACACACACACAGACACACACAGATTCACAGACACACACAGAGACACACAGACAGACACACACACACAGACACACACAGATTCACAGACACACACACAGACACACAGACACACAGATACACACACAGACACACAGACACAGAGACACACAGACACAGACACACAGACACACACGCATGCAGACGCACACACACACACAGGCACACACACACAGACACACACAAAGACACACACACATACAGACACACACACAGACACACACACATACACACACACACTCAGACACACTCAGACACACACAGACACACACACACAGACAGACACAGACACACAGACACAGACACACACGCACGCACACGCACACACACACGCACAAACACACAGAAACACTCACAGACAGAGACACAGACACAGACACACACACACTCACTAGACACACAGACACACACACACACACATGCACACACACAGCCACAGAGACACACAGACACACACACCAACACACAGACACACACTCACACAGAGACAGAGACACAGACACAGACACAAACAGACACAGACACACACAGACACAGACAGACACAGACACACAGACACAGACACACAGACACACACACACAGAGAGACACACAGAGACACACACACACAGACACACACACACAGACACAGACACACAGACACACAGACACACACACAGACACACACGCACGCACACGCATGCACGCACACGCACACACACGCGCACACACACAGACACACACACACAGACACACACAGACACACACACAGAGACACACGCACAGAGACACACACACAGACACACACACAGACACACACAGACACACAGACACAGACACAGACACAGACACAGAGACACACAGACACACACACACACACACACACAGAGGCACACAGACACACACACACAGACACACACACAGAGACATATAACACAGACACAGACACACAGAGGCAAACACACACAGACACACAGAGGCAAACACACACAGACACACACACACAGACACAGACACACACAGACACACAGTCACAGACACACACAGACACACAGACACAGACACAGACACACACACACACACAGAAACACACACAGACACAGACACACATACAGAGACATTCAGACACACACAGACACACACACACAGACACAGACACACACAGACACACAGACACAGACACACACACAGACACACAGACAGACACACAAACACACAGACACACACAGACACACAGACACACACACAAGCACACAGACACACACGCACGCACACATACACACACACGCACACACACACAGACACAGACACACACAAACACAGACACACAGACACACATACACGCACACAGGCACAAACAGACACACAGACACAGACACACACACAGACACAGACACACACAAACACAGACACACAGAGACGCACACACAGACACACACACAGACACACACAGACACACAGACACAGACACACACACAGACACACACAGACACACACACACACACAGAGGCACACAGACACACACAGACACGCACACACACACAGACACACAGACACAGACACAGACACAGAAACAGACACACACACAGACACACACACACGCACACACAGGCACACACACAGACACACACACAGACACAGACACACACAGACACAGACACACAGAGACACACACACAGAGACACAGACACACACAGACACACAGACACAGACACAGACAAAGACACACACACGCACATGCACACACACACACATGCACACACACACAGCCACAGAGACACACAGACACACACTCACACAGAGACAGAGACACACACGGAGACACACATACAGACACACACAGACACACACACACAGACACACACAGAGACACACAGAGACACACAGACACAGACACAGACACACACAGACACATACACACAGACACAGACACATACACATACAGACACACACAGACACACAGACACACAGACACACACACAGAGACACACACACAGACATACACACAGACACACAGACACACACACACAGACACACAGACACACAGACACAGACACACACACACATAGACACACAGACACACAGACACACACACACAGACACAGACACACACACACACACAGACACAGACACACACAGACACACATAGAAACACACAGACACAGACACACAGAGACACACACACAGACACACAGACACACACACGCACGCACAGAGACACACAAACAGACACAGACACAGACACAAACACACACAGACACACACAGACACAGACACACGCACACACAAACACAGACACACAGAAACACACACACACAGACACACACACACGCACGCACACGCACGCACATGCACGCACACGCACGCAAACACACGCAGACACACAGACAGACACAGACACACAGACACACAGACACAGTTACGCACGCACACGCACGCACACACACACACAGACACACACAGATTCACAGACACACACAGAGACACACACACAGACACACACACACAGATACACACACAGACACACAGACACAGACACACAGACACACAGACACAGACACACAGACAGACACGCATGCACACGCACACACACAAACAGGCACACACACAGGACACACACACTCTCAGACACACACAGAGACACACACACAGACACACACACATACGCACACACTCTCAGACACACACAGACACACACACACAGACACACACAGACACACAGACACAGAGACACAGACACACACGCACGCACACGCACACACACACATGCACAAACACACAGAAACACTCACAGACAGAGACACAGACACAGACACACACAGACACACACACACAGAGACACACACACAGACACACAGACACACACAGACACAGACACAGACACACACAGACACACACACAGGCACACACACACACACAGACAAAGACACACACACACACAGACACACACACGCAGAGACACAGACACACAGACACAGATACACACACACACACACACAGACATACACACACGCACACACACACACACCGACACACACAGAGGCACACAGAAACAGACACACACACAGACACACACACACAGAGACACACACAGAGACACACACAGACATTCATACACACACAAACACACACAGACACACACACAGACACACACACAGACACACACACAGACAGACACAGACACACACAGACACACAGACACAGACACAGAGACACACACAGAGACACACAGACAGAGACACACACACAGACACACACAGACACACAGACACAGACACAGATACACAGACACAGACATACACACAGACACACAGACACAGACACACAGACACACAGGCACGCACACGCACACACACACACGCACACACACAGCATAGACACACACACAGACACACAGACACACAAAGACCAACACACACAGAGACACACACACACAGACACACACGCACGCACACGCGCTCACACACGCGCACAAACACAGACACACAGACACAGAGACACACAGACACACACACAGAGACACACAGACACACACACAGAGACACACAGACACACACACAGACACACACACAGAGACACACAGACACACACACACGCACGCACACGCATGCACACACACGCATACACACACAGACACACAGACAGACACAGACACACAGACACACAGATACACACACACACAGACACGCACACACACACACACAGACACACACAGGTTCACAGACACACACAGAGACACACAGACAGACACACACACACAGACACACACAGACACACAGACACACAGACACACAGATACACACACAGACACACAGACACACAGACACACAGACACACAGACACAGACACACAGACACACACGCATGCAGACGCACACACACACACAGGCACACACACACAGACACACACACAGACACACACACATACAGACACACACACAGACACACACACATACACACACACACTCAGACACACACAGACACACACACACAGACAGACACAGACACACAGACACAGACACACACGCACGCACACGCACACACACACATGCACAAACACACAGAAACACTCACAGACAGAGACACAGACACAGACACACACAGACACACACACACACAGACACACACACACAGACACACAGACACACACAGACACAGACACAGACACACACAGACACACACACAGACACAGACACAGACACAGACACACACAGGCACACACACACACACAGACACAGACACACACACACACAGACACACACACGCAGAGACACAGACACACAGACACAGATACACACACACACACAGACATACACACACGCACACACACACACACACAGACATACACACACGCACACGCACACACACACACAGACACACACACAGACACACACAGAGGCACACGCACAGAGACACACACACAGACACACACACAGACACACACAGACACACAGACACAGACACAGACACAGAGACACACAGACACACACACACACACACACACAGAGGCACACAGACACACACACACAGACACACACACAGAGACATATAACACAGACACAGACACACAGAGGCAAACACACACAGACACACAGAGGCAAACACACACAGACACACACACACAGACACAGACACACACAGACACACAGTCACAGACACACACAGACACACAGACACAGACACAGACACACACACACACACAGAAACACACACAGACACAGACACACATACAGAGACATTCAGACACACACAGACACACACACACAGACACAGACACACACAG
>NC_073743.1:18109070-18111570 GCF_023634155.1 Falco peregrinus | reverse complement strand
CACAGACACACACAGATTCACAGACACACACAGACACACACACACACAGACACACACAGACACACAGACACACACACACACAGATACACACACAGACACACAGACACACAGACACACAGACACAGATACACAGACACACACGCATGCAGACGCACACACACACACAGGCACACACACACAGACACACACACAGACACACACACAGACACACACACATACACACACACACTCAGACACACACAGACACACACACACAGACAGACACAGACACACACACACAGACACACACGCACGCACACGCACACACACACACGCACAAACACACAGAAACACTCACAGACAGAGACACAGACACAGACACACACACACTCACTAGACACACAGACACACACACAGACACATGCACACACACAGCCACAGAGACACACAGACACACACACAAACACACAGACACACACTCACACAGAGACAGAGACACACACAGAGACACACACACAGACACACACACACAGACACACACACAGACAAACACACACACTGAGACACACAGAAACACACAGACACATACACTGACACACACACAGACAAACAGACACACACACGCACACAGACACACAGACACAGACACAGACACAAACACACACAGACAGACACACACAGACACAGACACATACACAAACACAGACACACAGAAACACAGACACACACACACACAGACACACAGACACACACACGCACGCACACGCACGCACACACACGCATACACACACAGACACACAGACAGACACAGACACACAGACACACAGACACACAGATACGCACGCACACGGACGCACACACACACACAGACACACACAGATTCACAGACACACACAGAGACACACACACAGACACACACACACAGATACACACACAGACACACAGACACACAGACACACAGACACAGACACACACAAAGACACACAGACACACAGACACAGACACAGACACAGACACAGACACACACACACAGCACAGGCACACACACAGACGCACAGACACACAGAGACACACACACACACAGACGCACACACACACAGACACAGACACACACACAGACACACAGGCACACACACACAGACACACACAGACACAGACACACACGCACACACACAGACACACAGACACACAGACACACACACAGACACACACAGAGACACACACACAGACACACACACAGACACACACATACTGAGAGACACACACAGACACACAGACACAGACACACACACACACACAGACACACACACGCACGCACACAGACACACAAACAGACACAGACAGACACAAACACACACAGACACACACAGACACAGACACACGCACACACAAACACAGACACACAGAAACACACACACACAGACACACAGACATACACACGCACGCACACGCATGTAAACACACGCATACACACACAGACACACAGACAGACACAGACACATAGACACACAGACACACAGATACGCACGCACACGCACGCACACACACACACAGACACACACAGATTCACAGACACACACAGACACACACACAGACACACACACATAGATACACACACAGACACACAGACACACAGACACAAAAACACAGATAAACAGACACACATGCATGCACACGCACACACACACACAGACACGCACAAACACACAGACACACTCACAGACAGAGACACAGACACACACAGACACACACACACACACAGAGACACACAGACACACACACAGAGACACACAGACACACACACAGAGACACACACAGAGACACACAGACACACACACACGCACGCACACGCATGCACACACACGCATACACACACAGACACACAGACAGACACAGACACACAGACACACAGATACGCACGCACACGCACGCACACACACACACACAGACACACACAGATTCACAGACACACACAGAGACACACAGACAGACACACACACACAGACACACACAGACACACAGACACACAGACACACAGATACACACACAGACACACAGACACACAGACACACAGACACAGACACACAGACACACACGCATGCAGACGCACACACACACACAGGCACACACACACAGACACACACACAGACACACACACATACAGACACACACACAGACACACACACATACACACACACACTCAGACACACACAGACACACACACACAGACAGACACAGACACACAGACACAGACACACACGCACGCACACGCACACACACACACGCACAAACACACAGAAACACTCACAGACAGAGACACAGACACAGACACACACACACTCACTAGACACACAGACACACACACACACACATGCACACACACAGCCACAGAGACACACAGACACACACACCAACACACAGACACACACTCACACAGAGACAGAGACACAGACACAGACACACACAGACACAGACACACACAGACACAGACAGACACAGACACACAGACACACACACACAG
>NC_073743.1:18089070-18101570 GCF_023634155.1 Falco peregrinus | reverse complement strand
ACACACGCACACACACAGACACACAGACACACAGACACACACACAGACACACACAGAGACACACACACAGACACACACACAGACACACACACACTGAGAGACACACACAGACACACAGAAACAGACACACACACACTGAGAGACACACACAGACACACAGACACAGACACACACACACACACAGACACACAGACACACACACGCATGCACACAGACACACAAACAGACACAGACAGACACAAACACACACAGACACACACAGACACAGACACACGCACACACAAACACAGACACACAGAAACACACAGACACACAGACACACAGACACACAGATACACACACAGACACACAGACACACAGACACACAGACACAGACACACAGACACACACGCATGCAGACGCACACACACACACAGGCACACACACACAGACACACACACAGACACACACACAGACACACACACATACACACACACACACAGACACACACAGACACACACACACAGACAGACACAGACACACAGACACAGACACACACGCAGGCACACGCACACACACACACGCACAAACACACAGAAACACTCACAGACAGAGACACAGACACAGACACACACACACTCACTAGACACACAGACACACACACACACACATGCACACACACAGCCACAGAGACACACAGACACACACACCAACACACAGACACACACTCACACAGAGACAGAGACACAGACACAGACACACACAGACACAGACACACACAGACACAGACAGACACAGACACACAGACACACACACACAGAGAGACACACAGAGACACACACACACAGACACACACACACAGACACAGACACACAGACACACAGACACACACACAGACACACACGCAAGCACACGCACAAAGACACACACACAGACACACACACAGACACACACAGACACACAGACACAGACACAGACACAGACACAGAGACACACAGACACACACACACACACACACACACACAGAGGCACACAGACACACAGACACACACACAGACACACACACAGAGACATATAACACAGACACAGACACACAGAGGCAAACACACACAGACACACAGACACAGACACAGACACACACAGACACACAGTCACAGACACACACAGACACACAGACACAGACACAGACACACACACACACACAGAAACACACACAGACACAGACACACATACACACAGAGACATTCAGACACACACAGACACACACACACAGACACAGACACACACAGACACACAGACACAGACACACACACAGACACACAGACAGACACACAAACACACAGACACACACAGACACACAGACACACACACAAGCACACAGACACACACGCACGCACACATACACACACACGCACACACACACAGACACAGACACACACAAACACAGACACACAGACACACATACACGCACACAGGCACAAACAGACACATAGACACAGACACACACACAGACACAGACACACATAAACACAGACACACAGAGACACACACACAGACACACACACAGACACACACAGACACACAGACACAGACACACACACAGACACACACAGACACAAACACACACAGAGGCACACAGACACACACAGACACGCACACACACACAGACACACAGACACAGACACAGACACAGAAACAGACACACACGCAGACACACACACACGCACACACAGGCACACACACAGACACACACACAGACACAGACACACACAGACACAGACACACAGAGACACACACACAGAGACACAGACACACACAGACACACAGACACAGACACACAGAGACACAGACAGACACAGACACACAGACACAGACACACAGACACAAACACACACACAGACACACACAGAGACACACACACACACAGACACAGAGACACAGACACACACACAGACACACAGACACACACAGACACATACACACAGACACAGACACAGACACATACACAAACAAACACAGACACACAGACACACAGACACACACACACAGACACACACACAGACATACACACAGACACACAGACACACACACACAGACACACAGACACACAGACACAGACACACACACACATAGACACACAGACACACAGACACACACACACAGACACAGACACACAGACACACAGACACAGACACAGACACACACAGACACACATAGAAACACACAGACACAGACACACAGAGACACACACAGACAGAGACACACACAGGCACACAGACACACACAGACACACACACAGACACACAGACACACACACGCACGCACACAGACACACAAACAGACACAGACACAGACACAAACACACACAGACAGACACACACAGACACAGACACACGCACACACAAACACAGACACACAGAAACACACACACACAGACACACACACACACGCACGCACACGCACGCACATGCACGCACACGCACGCAAACACACGCAGACACACAGACAGACACAGACACACAGACACACAGACACAGTTACGCACGCACACGCACGCACACACACACACAGACACACACAGATTCACAGACACACACAGAGACACACACACAGACACACACACACAGATACACACACAGACACACAGACACAGACACACAGACACACAGACACAGACACACAGACAGACACGCATGCACACGCACACACACAAACAGGCACACACACAGAGACACACACACACAGACACACACACAGAGACACACACACAGACACACACACATACGCACACACTCTCAGACACACACAGACACACACACACAGACACACACAGACACACAGACACAGAGACACAGACACACACGCACACACACGCACACACACACATGCACAAACACACAGAAACACTCACAGACAGAGACACAGACACAGACACACACAGACACACACACACACAGACACACACACACAGACACACAGACACACACAGACACAGACACAGACACACACAGACACACACACAGGCACACACACACACACAGACACAGACACAGACACACACAGGCACACACACACACACAGACAAAGACACACACACACACAGACACACACACGCAGAGACACAGACACACAGACACAGATACACACACACACACACACAGACATACACACACGCACACACACACACACCGACACACACAGAGGCACACAGAAACAGACACACACACAGACACACACAGACACGCACAGACACACACACACAGAGACACACACAGACACACACACAGACACAGACACACAGAGACACACACAGACATTCATACACACACAAACACACACAGACACACACACAGACACACACACAGACAGACACAGACACACAGACACAGACACAGATACACAGACACAGACATACACACAGACACAGACACAGACACACAGACACACACACAAACACACAGACACACACAGACATAGAGACACACAGACAAGCACACACACACAGACACACAGACACAGACACACAGACACACAGGCACGCACACGCACACACACACACGCACACACACAGCATAGACACACACACAGACACACAGACACACAAAGACCAACACACACAGAGACACACACACACAGACACACACGCACGCACACGCGCTCACACACACGCACAAACACAGACACACAGACACAGAGACACACAGACACACACACAGAGACACACAGACACACACACAGAGACACACAGACACACACACAGACACACACACAGAGACACACAGACACACACACACGCACGCACACGCATGCACACACACGCATACACACACAGACACACAGACAGACACAGACACACAGACACACAGATACGCACGCACACACACGCACACACACACACACAGACACACACAGGTTCACAGACACACACAGAGACACACAGACAGACACACACACACAGACACACACAGACACACAGACACACAGACACACAGATACACACACAGACACACAGACACACAGACACACAGACACAGACACACAGACACACACGCATGCAGACGCACACACACACACAGGCACACACACACAGACACACACACAGACACACACACATACAGACACACACACAGACACACACACATACACACACACACTCAGACACACACAGACACACACACACAGACAGACACAGACACACAGACACAGACACACACGCACGCACACGCACACACACACACGCACAAACACACAGAAACACTCACAGAGACACAGACACAGACACACACACACTCACTAGACACACAGACACACACACACACATGCACACACACAGCCACAGAGACACACAGACACACACACCAACACACAGACACACACTCACACAGAGACAGAGACACAGACACAGACACAAACAGACACAGACACACACAGACACAGACAGACACAGACACACAGACACAGACACACAGACACACACACACAGAGAGACACACAGAGACACACACACACAGACACACACACACAGACACAGACACACAGACACACAGACACACACGCACGCACACGCATGCACGCACACGCACACACACGCGCACACACACAGACACACACACACAGACACACACAGACACACACACAGAGACACACGCACAGAGACACACACACAGACACACACACAGACACACACAGACACACAGACACAGACACAGACACAGAGACACACAGACACACACACACACACACACACAGAGGCACACAGACACACACACACAGACACACACACAGAGACATATAACACAGACACAGACACACAGAGGCAAACACACACAGACACACAGAGGCAAACACACACAGACACACACACACAGACACAGACACACACAGACACACACAGACACACAGTCACAGACACACACAGACACACAGACACAGACACAGACACACACACACACACAGAAACACACACAGTAACAGACACACATACAAAGACATTCAGACACACACAGACACACACACACAGACACAGACACACACAGACACATAGACACAGACACACACACAGACACACAGACAGACACACAAACACACAGACACACACAGACACACAGACACACACACAAGCACACAGACACACACGCACGCACACATACACACACACGCACACACACACAGACACAGACACACACAAACACAGACACACAGACACACATACACGCACACAGGCACAAACAGACACACAGACACAGACACACACACAGACACAGACACACACAAACACAGACACACAGAGACGCACACACAGACACACACACAGACACACACAGACACACAGACACAGACACACACACAGACACACACAGACACACACACACACAGAGGCACACAGACACACACAGACACGCACACACACACAGACACACAGACACAGACACAGAGACAGAAACAGACACACACACAGACACACACACACGCACACACAGGCACACACACAGACACACACACAGACACACACAGACACAGACACACAGAGACACACACACAGAGACACAGACACACACAGACACACAGACACAGACACACACACAGACACACAGAGACATAGAGACACACAGACAAGCACACACACACAGACACACAGACACAGACACACAGACACACAGGCACGCACACGCACACACACACACGCACACACACAGCATAGACACACACACAGACACACAGACACACAAAGACCAACACACACAGAGACACACACACACAGACACACACGCACGCACACGCGCTCACACACACGCACAAACACAGACACACAGACACAGAGACACACAGACACACACACAGAGACACACAGACACACACACAGACACACACACAGAGACACACAGACACACACGCACGCACACGCATGCACACACACGCATACACACACAGACACACAGACAGACACAGACACACAGACACACAGATACGCACGCACACGCACGCACACACACACACACAGACACACACAGGTTCACAGACACACACAGAGACACACAGACAGACACACACACACAGACACACACAGACACACAGACACACAGACACACAGATACACACACAGACACACAGACACACAGACACACAGACACAGACACACAGACACACACGCATGCAGACGCACACACACACACAGGCACACACACACAGACACACACACAGACACACACACATACAGACACACACACAGACACACACACATACACACACACACTCAGACACACACAGACACACACACACAGACAGACACAGACACACAGACACAGACACACACGCACGCACACGCACACACACACACGCACAAACACACAGAAACACTCACAGACAGAGACACAGACACAGACACACACACACTCACTAGACACACAGACACACACACACACATGCACACACACAGCCACAGAGACACACACACACACACACCAACACACAGACACACACTCACACAGAGACAGAGACACAGACACAGACACAAACAGACACAGACACACACAGACACAGACAGACACAGACACACAGACACAGACACACAGACACACACACACAGAGAGACACACAGAGACACACACACACAGACACACACACACAGACACAGACACACAGACACACAGACACACACACAGACACACACGCACGCACACGCATGCACGCACACGCACACACACGCGCACACACACAGACACACACACACAGACACACACAGACACACACACCAACACACAGACACACACTCACACAGAGACAGAGACACAGACACAGACACAAACAGACACAGACACACACAGACACAGACAGACACAGACACACAGACACAGACACACAGACACACACACACAGAGAGACACACAGAGACACACACACACAGACACACACACACAGACACAGACACACAGACACACAGACACACACGCACGCACACGCATGCACGCACACGCACACACACGCGCACACACACAGACACACACACACAGACACACACAGACACACACACAGAGACACACGCACAGAGACACACACACAGACACACACACAGACACACACAGACACACAGACACAGACACAGACACAGAGACACACAGACACACACACACACACACACACAGAGGCACACAGACACACACACACAGACACACACACAGAGACATATAACACAGACACAGACACACAGAGGCAAACACACACAGACACACAGAGGCAAACACACACAGACACACACACACAGACACAGACACACACAGACACACACAGACACACAGTCACAGACACACACAGACACACAGACACAGACACAGACACACACACACACACAGAAACACACACAGTAACAGACACACATACAAAGACATTCAGACACACACAGACACACACACACAGACACAGACACACACAGACACATAGACACAGACACACACACAGACACACAGACAGACACACAAACACACAGACACACACAGACACACAGACACACACACAAGCACACAGACACACACGCACGCACACATACACACACACGCACACACACACAGACACAGACACACACAAACACAGACACACAGACACACATACACGCACACAGGCACAAACAGACACACAGACACAGACACACACACAGACACAGACACACACAAACACAGACACACAGAGACGCACACACAGACACACACACAGACACACACAGACACACAGACACAGACACACACACAGACACACACAGACACACACACACACAGAGGCACACAGACACACACAGACACGCACACACACACAGACACACAGACACAGACACAGAGACAGAAACAGACACACACACAGACACACACACACGCACACACAGGCACACACACAGACACACACACAGACACACACAGACACAGACACACAGAGACACACACACAGAGACACAGACACACACAGACACACAGACACAGACACACACACAGACACACAGAGACATAGAGACACACAGACAAGCACACACACACAGACACACAGACACAGACACACAGACACACAGGCACGCACACGCACACACACACACGCACACACACAGCATAGACACACACACAGACACACAGACACACAAAGACCAACACACACAGAGACACACACACACAGACACACACGCACGCACACGCGCTCACACACACGCACAAACACAGACACACAGACACAGAGACACACAGACACACACACAGAGACACACAGACACACACACAGACACACACACAGAGACACACAGACACACACGCACGCACACGCATGCACACACACGCATACACACACAGACACACAGACAGACACAGACACACAGACACACAGATACGCACGCACACGCACGCACACACACACACACAGACACACACAGGTTCACAGACACACACAGAGACACACAGACAGACACACACACACAGACACACACAGACACACAGACACACAGACACACAGATACACACACAGACACACAGACACACAGACACACAGACACAGACACACAGACACACACGCATGCAGACGCACACACACACACAGGCACACACACACAGACACACACACAGACACACACACATACAGACACACACACAGACACACACACATACACACACACACTCAGACACACACAGACACACACACACAGACAGACACAGACACACAGACACAGACACACACGCACGCACACGCACACACACACACGCACAAACACACAGAAACACTCACAGACAGAGACACAGACACAGACACACACACACTCACTAGACACACAGACACACACACACACATGCACACACACAGCCACAGAGACACACACACACACACACCAACACACAGACACACACTCACACAGAGACAGAGACACAGACACAGACACAAACAGACACAGACACACACAGACACAGACAGACACAGACACACAGACACAGACACACAGACACACACACACAGAGAGACACACAGAGACACACACACACAGACACACACACACAGACACAGACACACAGACACACAGACACACACACAGACACACACGCACGCACACGCATGCACGCACACGCACACACACGCGCACACACACAGACACACACACACAGACACACACAGACACACACACAGAGACACACGCACAGAGACACACACACAGACACACACACAGACACACACAGACACACAGACACAGACACACACACAGAGACACACAGACACACACACACACACACACACAGAGGCACACAGACACACACACACAGACACACACACAGAGACATATAACACAGACACAGACACACAGAGGCAAACACACACAGACACACACACACAGACACAGACACACACAGACACACAGTCACAGACACACACAGACACACAGACACAGACACAGACACACACACACACACAGAAACACACACAGACACAGACACACATACAAAGACATTCAGACACACACAGACACACACACACAGACACAGACACACACAGACACACAGACACAGACACACACACAGACACACAGACAGACACACAAACACACAGACACACACAGACACACAGACACACACACAAGCACACAGACACACACGCACGCACACATACACACACACGCACACACACACAGACACAGACACACACAAACACAGACACACAGACACACATACACGCACACAGGCACAAACAGACACACAGACACAGACACACACACAGACACAGACACACACAAACACAGACACACAGAGACGCACACACAGACACACACACAGACACACACAGACACACAGACACAGACACACACACAGACACACACAGACACACACACACACAGAGGCACACAGACACACACAGACACGCACACACACACAGACACACAGACACAGACACAGAGACAGAAACAGACACACACACAGACACACACACACGCACACACAGGCACACACACAGACACACACACAGACACACACAGACACAGACACACAGAGACACACACACAGAGACACAGACACACACAGACACACAGACACAGACACACACACAGACACACAGAGACACAGACAGACACAGACACACAGACACAGACACACAGACACAAACACACACACAGACACACACAGAGACACACACACACACAGACACACACAGACACACACACACACACAGACACACAGACACACAGACACACACACACAGACACAGACACACACACACAGAGACACAGACACACAGAAACAGACACACAGACACACAGACACAGACACACACACGCACATGCACACACACACACATGCACACACACACAGCCACAGAGACACACAGACACACACACCAACACACAGACACACACTCACACAGAGACAGAGACACACACGGAGACACACATACAGACACACACAGACACACACACACAGACACACACAGAGACACACAGAGACACACAGACACAGACACAGACACACACAGACACATACACACAGACACAGACACATACACATACAGACACACACAGACACACAGACACACAGACACACACACACACAGACACACACACAGACATACACACAGACACACAGACACACACACACAGACACACAGACACACAGACACAGACACACACACACATAGACACACAGACACACAGACACACACACACAGACACACAGACACACAGACACAGACACAGACACACACAGACACACATAGAAACACACAGACACAGACACACAGAGACACACACAGACAGAGACACACACAGGCACACAGACACACACAGACACACACACAGACACACAGACACACACACGCACGCACACAGACACACAAACAGACACAGACACAGACACAAACACACACAGACAGACACACACAGACACAGACACACGCACACACAAACACAGACACACAGAGACACACACACACAGACACACACACACACGCACGCACACGCACGCACATGCACGCACACGCACGCAAACACACGCAGACACACAGACAGACACAGACACACAGACACACAGACACAGTTACGCACGCACACGCACGCACACACACACACAGACACACACAGATTCACAGACACACACAGAGACACACACACAGACACACACACACAGACACACACAGACACACAGACACACAGACACACAGATACACACACAGACACACAGACACACAGACACACAGACACAGACACACAGACACACACGCATGCAGACGCACACACACACACAGGCACACACACACAGACACACACACAGACACACACACATACACACACACACTCAGACACACACAGACACACACACACAGACAGACACAGACACACAGACACAGACACACACGCACGCACACGCACGCACACACACGCACAAACACACAGAAACACTCACAGACAGAGACACAGACACAGACACACACACACTCACTAGACACACAGACACACACACACACACATGCACACACACAGCCACAGAGACACACAGACACACACACCAACACACAGACACACACTCACACAGAGACAGAGACACAGACACAGACACACACAGACACAGACACACACAGACACAGACAGACACAGACACACAGACACAGACACACAGACACACACACACACAGAGACACACAGAGACACACACACAGACACACACACACAGACACAGACACACAGACACACAGACACACACACAGACACACACGCATGCACACGCATGCACGCACACGCGCACACACACAGACACACACACACAGACACACACAGACACACACACAGAGACACACGCACAGAGACACACGCACAGAGACACACACAGACACACACAGACACACACGCACAGACACAGACACAGACGCACAGAGACACACACACACAGAGACACACACACAGACACACAGACACACACAGACACACACAGACACACACACACAGACACACACACAGAGACATATAACACAGACACAGACACACAGAGGCAAACAGACACAGACACACACACACAGACACAGACACACACAGACACACAGTCACAGACACACACAGACACACAGACACAGACACAGACACACACACACACACAGAAACACACACAGACACAGACACACATACACACAGAGACATTCAGACACACACAGACACACACACACAGACACAGACACACACAGACACACAGACACAGACACACACACAGACACACAGACAGACACACAAACACACAGACACACACAGACACACAGACACACACACAAGCACACAGACACACACGCACGCACACATACACACACACGCACACACACACAGACACAGACACACACAAACACAGACACACAGACACACATACACGCACACAGGCACAAACAGACACACAGACACAGACACACACACAGACACAGACACACACAAACACAGACACACAGAGACGCACACACAGACACACACACAGACACACACAGACACACAGACACAGACACACACACAGACACACACAGACACACACACACACAGA
>NC_073743.1:18084070-18086570 GCF_023634155.1 Falco peregrinus | reverse complement strand
CACACACACACACACAGACACACAGACACACAGACACACACACACAGACACAGACACACACACACAGAGACACAGACACACAGAAACAGACACACAGACACACAGACACAGACACACACACGCACATGCACACACACACACATGCACACACACACAGCCACAGAGACACACAGACACACACACCAACACACAGACACACACTCACACAGAGACAGAGACACACACGGAGACACACATACAGACACACACAGACACACACACACAGACACACACAGAGACACACAGAGACACACAGACACATACACACAGACACAGACACATACACATACAGACACACATAGACACACACACACACAGACACACACACAGAGATACACACAGACACACAGACACACACACACATAGACACACAGACACACAGACACACACACACAGACACAGACACACAGACACACAGACACAGACACAGACACACACAGACACACATAGAAACACACAGACACAGACACACAGAGACACACACAGACAGAGACACACACAGGCACACAGACACACACAGACACACACACAGACACACAGACACACACACGCACACACACAGACACACAAACAGACACAGACACAGACACAAACACACACAGACAGACACACACAGACACAGACACACGCACACACAAACACAGACACACAGAGACACACACACACAGACACACACACACACGCACGCACACGCACGCACATGCACGCACACGCACGCAAACACACGCAGACACACAGACAGACACAGACACACAGACACACAGACACAGTTACGCACGCACACGCACGCACACACACACACAGACACACACAGATTCACAGACACACACAGAGACACACACACAGACACACACACACAGACACACACAGACACACACAGACACACAGACACACAGACACACAGATACACACACAGACACACAGACACACAGACACACAGACACAGACACACAGACACACACGCATGCAGACGCACACACACACACAGGCACACACACACAGACACACACACACTCAGACACACACAGACACACACACTCAGACACACACAGACACACAGACACAGACACACACGCACGCACACGCACGCACACACACGCACAAACACACAGAAACACTCACAGACAGAGACACAGACACAGACACACACACACTCACTAGACACACAGACACACACACACACATGCACACACACAGCCACAGAGACACACAGACACACACACCAACACACAGACACACACTCACACAGAGACAGAGACACAGACACAGACACACACAGACACAGACACACACAGACACAGACAGACACAGACACACAGACACAGACACACAGACACACACACAGAGAGACACACAGAGACACACACACACAGACACACACACACAGACACAGACACACAGACACACAGACACACACACAGACACACACGCACGCACACGCATGCACGCACACGCACACACACGCGCACACACACAGACACACACACACAGACACACACAGACACACACACAGAGACACACGCACAGAGACACACACACAGACACACACAGACACACACAGACACACACACAGAGACATATAACACAGACACAGACACACAGAGGCAAACACACACAGACACACACACACAGACACAGACACACACAGACACACAGTCACAGACACACACAGACACACAGACACAGACACAGACACACACACACACACAGAAACACACACAGACACAGACACACATACACACAGAGACATTCAGACACACACAGACACACACACACAGACACAGACACACACAGACACACAGACACAGACACACACACAGACACACAGACAGACACACAAACACACAGACACACACAGACACACAGACACACACACAAGCACACAGACACACACGCACGCACACATACACACACACGCACACACACACAGACACAGACACACACAAACACAGACACACAGACACACATACACGCACACAGGCACAAACAGACACACAGACACAGACACACACACAGACACAGACACACACAAACACAGACACACAGAGACGCACACACAGACACACACACAGACACACACAGACACACAGACACAGACACACACACAGACACACACAGACACACACACACACAGAGGCACACAGACACACACAGACACACAGACACACACAGACACGCGCACACACACAGACACACAGACACAGACACAGAGACAGAAACAGACACACACACAGACACACACACACGCACACACAGGCACACACACAGACACACACACAGACACAGACACACACAGACACAGACACACAGAGACACACACACAGAGACACACACACACACAGACACACAGACACAGACACACACACAGACACACAGAGACACAGACAGACACAGACACACAGACACAGACACACAGACACAAACACACACACAGACACACACAGAGACACACACACACAGA
>NC_073743.1:18074070-18079070 GCF_023634155.1 Falco peregrinus | reverse complement strand
CAGACACATACACACAGACATACACACAGACACACAGACACAGACACACACACACAGACACACAGACACACAGACACAGACACAGACACACAGACACACAAACACAGACACAGACACACACAGAAACACACAGACACAGACACACAGAGACACACACAGACAGAGACACACACAGGCACACAGACACACACAGACACACACACAAACACACACAGACAGACACTCACAGACACAGACACACGCACACACAAACACAGACACACAGAAACACACACACACACAGACACACACACACGCACGCACACGCACGCACATGCACGCACACGCACGCAAACACACGCAGACACACAGACAGACACAGACACACAGACACACAGACACACAGTTACGCACGCACACGCACGCACACACACACACAGACACACACAGATTCACAGACACACACAGAGACACACACATAGACACACACACACAGATACACACACAGACACACAGACACAGACACACAGACACACACACACAGACACACAGACACACACGCATGCACACGCACACACACAAACAGGCACACACACAGAGACACACACACAGAGACACACACACACAGACACACACACAGAGACACACACACAGACACACACAGACACACAGACACAGACACACAGACACAGACACACAGACAGAGACACACACGCACGCACACGCACACACACACATGCACAAACACACAGAAACACTCACAGACAGAGACACAGACACAGACACACACAGACACACACACAGAGAGAGACACACAGAGACACACACACAGAGACACACACACAGACACACACACAGACACACACAGACACACAGACACAGACACAGATACACAGACACAGACATACACACAGACACACAGACACAGACACACAGACACACACACAAACACACAGACACACACAGACAT
Source organism: Falco peregrinus (assembly GCF_023634155.1). Taxonomy (NCBI): domain Eukaryota; kingdom Metazoa; phylum Chordata; class Aves; order Falconiformes; family Falconidae; genus Falco; species Falco peregrinus. The sequence goes on along the minus strand of NC_073743.1, from coordinate 18,078,121 downwards.
AGAGACACACAGACAAGCACACACACACAGACACACAGACACAGACACAGACACACACAGACACAAACACACACACAGAGGCACAGACACACACACAGACACACACAGACACACACACAGGCACACACACACACACAGACAAAGACACAGATACACAGACACAGACATACACACAGACACACAGACACAGACACACAGACACACACACAAACACACAGACACACACAGACATAGAGACACACAGACAAGCACACACACACAGACACACAGACACAGACACACACAGACACAAACACACACACAGAGGCACAGACACACACACAGACACACACAGACACACACAGACATACAGACACACACAGACACACAGACACACATACAGACACACAGACACAGAGACAGACGCACAGACACACAGACACACACACAGACACACACACGCACGCACACGCACGCACACACACGCATACACACACAGACACACACACAGACACACACACACAGATACACACACAGACACACAGACACATAGACACACAGGCACACAGACACAGACACACACGCATGCACACGCACACACACACACAGACACACACAGACACACACACACAGACACACACACACAGACACACACGCATGCACACGCACACACACACACAGACACACAGAAACAGACACAGACACAGACACACACAGACACACACACAGGCACACACACACACACAGACACAGACACACACACACACAGACACACACACACAGAGACACAGACACACAGACACAGATACACACACACACACACAGAGACATACACACACGCACACGCACACACACAGACACAGACACACACACACACAGACACACACACACAGAGACACAGACACACAGACACAGATACACACACACACACACACAGACATACACACACGCACACGCACACACACACACACACAGACATACGCACACGCACACACACACACAGACACACACACAGACACACACAGAGGCAAACAGAAACAGACACACACACAGACACACACAGACACACACAGACACGCACACACACACACACAGAGACACACACAGACACACACACAGACACAGACACACAGACACACACAGACATTCATACACACACAGACAAACACACACAGACACACACACAGACAGACACAGACACACACAGACACACAGACACAGACACAGACACACACACACACACAGAGACACACACAGAGACACACACACAGAGACACAGACACAGAAACACACACAGACACACACAGACACACAGACACAGACACAGATACACAGACACAGACATACACACAGACACACAGACACAGACACACAGACACACACAGAGACACACACACACAGACACACACACAGACACACACACAGACACACACACAGACACACACAGACACAGACACAGATACACAGACACAGACACAAGACATACACACAGACACACAGACACAGACACACAGACACACACACAGACACACACAGAGACACACACAAAGACACACACACAGACACACACACACTGAGAGACACACAGACACACAGACACAGACACACACACACACACAGACACACAGACACACAGACACACACACGCACGCACACAGACACACAAACAGACACAGACAGACACAATCACACACAGACACACACAGACACAGACACACGCACACACAAACACAGACACACAGAAACACACACACACACAGACACACAGACATACACACGCACGCACACGCATGTAAACACACGCATACACACACAGAGACACAGACAGACACAGACACATAGACACACAGACACACAGATACGCACGCACACGCACGCACACACACACACAGACACACACAGATTCACAGACACACACAGACACACAGACACACACACACAGATACACACACAGACACACAGACACACAGACACACAGACACACAGACACAAAAACACAGACACACAGACACACACGCATGCACACGCACACACACACAGACAAACTCACAGACAGAGACACAGACACAGACACACACAGACACACACACACACAGAGACACACAGACACACACACAGAGACACACAGACACACACACAGAGACACACAGACACACACACACGCACACACACGCATGCACACACACGCATACACACACAGACACACAGACAGACACAGACACACAGACACACAGACACACAGATACGCACGCACACGCACTCACACACACACACACAGACACACACAGATTCACAGACACACACAGAGACACACACACACACACACACAGACACACACAGACACACAGACACACAGACACACAGATACACACACAGACACACAGACACACAGACACACAGACACAGACACACAGACACACACGCATGCAGACGCACACACACACACAGGCACACACACACAGACACACACACAGACACACACACATACACACACACACTCAGACACACACAGACACACACACACAGACACACACAGACACACAGACACAGACACACACGCACGCACACGCACGCACACACACGCACAAACACACAGAAACACTCACAGACAGAGACACAGACACAGACACACACACACTCACTAGACACACAGACACACACACACACACATGCACACACACAGCCACAGAGACACACAAACACACACACCAACACACAGACACACACTCACACAGAGACAGAGACACAGACACAGACACACACAGACACAGACACACACAGACACAGACAGACACAGACACACAGACACAGACACACAGACACACACACAGAGAGACACACAGAGACACACACACACAGACACACACACACAGACACAGACACACAGACACACAGACACACACGCACGCACACGCATGCACGCACACGCATGCACGCACACGCACACACGCGCACACACACAGACACACACACACAGACACACACAGACACACACACAGAGACACACGCACAGAGACACACACACAGACACACACAGACACACACAGACACACACACAGAGACATATAACACAGACACAGACACACAGAGGCAAACACACACAGACACACACACACAGACACAGACACACACAGACACACAGTCACAGACACACACAGACACACAGACACAGACACAGACACACACACACACACAGAAACACACACAGACACAGACACACATACACACAGAGACATTCAGACACACACAGACACACACACACAGACACAGACACACACAGACACACAGACACAGACACACACACAGACACACAGACAGACACACAAACACACAGACACACACAGACACACAGACACACACACAAGCACACAGACACACACGCACGCACACATACACACACACGCACACACACACAGACACAGACACACACAAACACAGACACACAGACACACATACACGCACACAGGCACAAACAGACACACAGACACAGACACACACACAGACACAGACACACACAAACACAGACACACAGAGACGCACACACAGACACACACACAGACACACACAGACACACAGACACAGACACACACACAGACACACACAGACACACACACACACAGAGGCACACAGACACACACAGACACACAGACACACACAGACACGCGCACACACACAGACACACAGACACAGACACACAGACAGAAACAGACACACACACAGACACACACACACGCACACACAGGCACACACACAGACACACACACAGACACAGACACACACAGACACAGACACACAGAGACACACACACAGAGACACACACACACACAGACACACAGACACAGACACACACACAGACACACAGAGACACAGACAGACACAGACACACAGACACAGACACACAGACACAAACACACACACAGACACACACAGAGACACACACACACAGACACAGAGACACAGACACACACACAGACACACAGACACACACAGACACACACACAGACACACACAGACACACACACACAGACACACACACACAGACACACACGCACGCACACGCACGCACGCACAC
>NC_073743.1:18064070-18069070 GCF_023634155.1 Falco peregrinus | reverse complement strand
AAACACACAGACACAGACACACAGAGACACACACAGACAGAGACACACACAGGCACACAGACACACACAGACACACACACAGACACAAACACACACAGACAGACACTCACAGACACAGACACACGCACACACAAACACAGACACACAGAAACACACACACACACAGACACACACACACGCACGCACACGCACGCACATGCACGCACACGCACGCAAACACACGCAGACACACAGACAGACACAGACACACAGACACACAGACACACAGTTACGCACGCACACGCACGCACACACACACACAGACACACACAGATTCACAGACACACACAGAGACACACACATAGACACACACACACAGATACACACACAGACACACAGACACAGACACACAGACACACACACACAGACACACAGACACACACGCATGCACACGCACACACACAAACAGGCACACACACAGAGACACACACACAGAGACACACACACACAGACACACACACAGAGACACACACACAGACACACACAGACACACAGACACAGACACACAGACACAGACACACAGACAGAGACAAACACGCACGCACACGCACACACACACATGCACAAACACACAGAAACACTCACAGACAGAGACACAGACACAGACACACACAGACACACACACAGAGAGAGACACACAGAGACACACACACAGAGACACACACACAGACACACACACAGACACACACAGACACACAGACACAGACACAGATACACAGACACAGACATACACACAGACACACAGACACAGACACACAGACACACACACAAACACACAGACACACACAGACATAGAGACACACAGACAAGCACACACACACAGACACACAGACACAGACACAGACACACACAGACACAAACACACACACAGAGGCACAGACACACACACAGACACACACAGACACACACACAGGCACACACACACACACAGACAAAGACACAGATACACAGACACAGACATACACACAGACACACAGACACAGACACACAGACACACACACAAACACACAGACACACACAGACATAGAGACACACAGACAAGCACACACACACAGACACACAGACACAGACACACACAGACACAAACACACACACAGAGGCACAGACACACACACAGACACACACAGACATACAGACACACACAGACACACAGACACACATACAGACACACAGACACAGAGACAGACGCACAGACACACAGACACACACACAGACACACACACGCACGCACACGCACGCACACACACGCATACACACACAGACACACACACAGACACACACACACAGATACACACACAGACACACAGACACATAGACACACAGGCACACAGACACAGACACACACGCATGCACACGCACACACACACACAGACACACACAGACACACACACACAGACACACACACAGAGACACACACGCATGCACACGCACACACACACACAGACACACAGAAACAGACACAGACACAGACACACACAGACACACACACAGGCACACACACACACACAGACACAGACACACACACACACAGACACACACACACAGAGACACAGACACACAGACACAGATACACACACACACACACAGAGACATACACACACGCACACGCACACACACAGACACAGACACACACACACACAGACACACACACACAGAGACACAGACACACAGACACAGATACACACACACACACACACAGACATACACACACGCAAACGCACACACACACACAGACACACACACAGACACACACAGAGGCAAACAGAAACAGACACACACACAGACACACACAGACACACACAGACACGCACACACACACACACAGAGACACACACAGACACACACACAGACACAGACACACAGACACACACAGACATTCATACACACACAGACAAACACACACAGACACACACACAGACAGACACAGACACACACAGACACACAGACACAGACACAGACACACACACACACACAGAGACACACACAGAGACACACACACAGAGACACAGACACAGAAACACACACAGACACACACAGACACACAGACACAGACACAGATACACAGACACAGACATACACACAGACACACAGACACAGACACACAGACACACACAGAGACACACAGACACAGACACACACACAGACACACACACAGACACACACAGACACAGACACAGATACACAGACACAGACATACACACAGACACACAGACACAGACACACAGACACACACACAAACACACAGACACACACAGACATAGAGACACACAGACAAGCACACACACACAGACACACAGACACAGACACACACAGACACAAACACACACACAGAGGCACAGACACACACACAGACACACACAGACACACACAGACATACAGACACAAACAGACACACAGACACACATACAGACACACAGACACAGACACAGATGCACAGACACACAGACACACACACAGACACACACACGCACGCACACGCACGCACACACACGCATACACACACAGACACACAGACAGACACAGACACAGACACACAGACACACAGATATGCACGCACACGCACGCACACACACACACAGACACACACAGATTCACAGACACACACAGAGACACACACACAGACACACACACACAGATACACACACAGACACACAGACACATAGACACACAGACACAGAGACACAGACACACACAAAGACACACAGACACACAGACACAGACACAGACACAGACACACACAGACACAGACACAGACACACACACACAGCACAGGCACACACACAGACGCACAGACACACAGAGACACACACACACACAGACGCACACACACACAGACACAGACACACACACAGACACACAGGCACACACACACAGACACACACAGACACAGACACACACGCACACACACAGACACACAGACACACAGACACACACACAGACACACACAGAGACACACACAAAGACACACACACAGACACACACACACTGAGAGACACACAGACACACAGACACAGACACACACACACACACAGACACACAGACACACAGACACACACACGCACGCACACAGACACACAAACAGACACAGACAGACACAATCACACACAGACACACACAGACACAGACACACGCACACACAAACACAGACACACAGAAACACACACACACACAGACACACAGACATACACACGCACGCACACGCATGTAAACACACGCATACACACACAGAGACACAGACAGACACAGACACATAGACACACAGACACACAGATACGCACGCACACGCACGCTCACACACACACAGACACACACAGATTCACAGACACACACAGACACACAGACACACACACACAGATACACACACAGACACACAGACACACAGACACACAGACACACAGACACAAAAACACAGACACACAGACACACACGCATGCACACGCACACACACACAGACACACTCACAGACAGAGACACAGACACAGACACACACAGACACACACACACACACACAGAGACACACAGACACACACACAGAGACACACAGACACACACACACAGAGACACACAGACACACACACGCACACACACGCATGCACACACACGCATACACACACAGACACACAGACAGACACAGACACACAGACACACAGACACACAGATACGCACGCACACGCACTCACACACACACACACAGACACACACAGATTCACAGACACACACAGAGACACACACACAGACACACACACACAGATACACACACAGACACACAGACACAGACACACAGACACACAGACACACACGCATGCACACGCACACACACAAACAGGCACACACACAGAGACACACACACACAGACACACACACACAGACACACACACAGACACACACACATACGCACACACTCTCAGACACACACAGACACACACACAGACACACACAGACACACAGACACAGAGACACAGACACAGACACACACGCACACACTGAGAGACACACACAGACACACACAGATTCACAGACACACACAGAGACACACACACAGACACACACACACAGATACACACACAGACACACACACACAGACACACAGACACACAGACACAGACACACACGCATGCACACGCACACACACACAGACACACACACACAGACACACACAGACACAGACACACACAGACACACACAGAGACACAGACACACAGACACACACACAGACACACACACACACAGACACACACACACAGACACACACACAGACACACAGACACAGATACACACACAGACACACACAGACACACACAGACACACACAGACACACACACAGACACAGACACACACACAGACACACACAGACACACACACAGACACACAGACACACACACAGACAAACACAGACATACACACACACACACAGACACTCAGACACACACAGACACACACACAGACACACACAGACACACAGACACAGACACACAGACACACAGACACACACACAGACACAGACACACACACACACACACACACACTGAGACACACACACAGACACACAGACACAGACACACACACAGACACACAGACACACAGACACGCACGCACACAGACACACAAACAGACACAGACACAAAGACACACAGACAGACACACACAGACACAGACACACGCACACACAAACACAGACATACACAGACACACACACAGACACACAGACACACAGACACACAGACACACACGCACGCACATGCGCACGCACACGCGCACACACACAGACATACAGACACACAGACACACAGACACAGACACAGACACACACAGACACACACAGACACCGACACACAGAGACACACACACACAGACACACACACACAGACACACACACAGACACACACAGAGGCACACAGACACAGACACACACACAGACACACAGACACACACACAGACACACACGCACACACAGACACACA
>NC_073743.1:18059070-18061570 GCF_023634155.1 Falco peregrinus | reverse complement strand
CAGACACACACAGACACACACACAGACACACACAGACACACAGACACAGACACACACACAGACACACACAGACACACACAGACATACAGACACACACACACAGACACACAGACACACAGACACAGACACAGACACAGACACACACAGACACACACACAGACACACACACACACAGACACACACACACACAGACACACAGAGACAGACACACACACAGACAGACACACACACAGACACACACAGACACACAGACACAGACACAGACACACACAGACATACAGACACACAGACACACACACAGATACACTCACACACACACAGACACACACACAGCACAGACACACACACACACAGACACACACAGACACAGACACAGAGACACACACAGACACACAGACACACACGCACGCACACTCGCGCACACACACACACACAGACACACAGACACAGACACAGACACACACAGACAGACACACACAGCGACACACACACAGACACACACACAGACACACACACAGACACACAGACACACGCACGCACATACGCTCACACACACGCGCACACACACAGACACAGACAGAGACACACACACACAGACACAGAGGCACACAGACACACACACAGACACACACAGACATACAGACACACACAGACACACAGACAAACATACAGACACACACACACAGACACAGACACACACACACACACACACAGAGGCACACAGACACACACACAGACACACACACACACACAAGCACACGCAGACACACAGACACACACACAGACACAGACACACATACACACACAGACATTCAGACACACAGGCACACACACACACAGACACACACAGACACGGACACAGACACAGACACACACAGACACACAGACACAGACACACAGACACAGACACAGACACACACAGACACAGACACACACACAGACACAGACACAGACAACACACAGACACAGACACAGACACAGACACACAGACACAGACACACGCACACGCACACACACACACGCACAGAGACAGAAACAGACGCACAGAGACACACACACACAGAGACACACACACAGACACACACAGACACACACAGACACACACAAAGACACACACAGACACACACACACAGACACACACACACAGACACACACACACACAGACACTCAGACACACACAGACACACACAGACACACACAGACACACAGACACAGACACACAGACACACAGACACACACACAGACACAGACACACACACACACACACACTGAGACACACACACAGACACACAGACACAGACACAGACACACACACAGACACACAGACACACAGACACGCACGCACACAGACACACAAACAGACACAGACACAAACACACACAGACAGACACACACAGACACAGACACACGCACACACAAACACAGACATACACAGACACACACACAGACACACAGACACACAGACACACAGACACACAGACACACAGACACACACGCACGCACATGCGCACGCACACGCGCACACACACAGACATACAGACACACAGACACACAGACACAGACACAGACACACACAGACACACACAGACACCGACACACAGAGACACACACACACAGACACACACACACACACAGACACACACACAGACACACACAGAGGCACACAGACACAGACACACACACAGACACACAGTCACACACACAGACACACAGACACACAGACACACACACAGACACACACAGACACACAGACACACACACACAGACACACACACAGACACAGACACACATACACACACAGACACTCAGACACACACAGACACACACACACACAGACACACACACAGACAAACACAGACACACACACACAGACACACACACAGACACACACAGACACACACACAGACACACACACACAGATACACACACAGACACACAGACACACAGACACACAGACACACAGACACACAGACACACAGACACACACGCATGCACACGCACACACACACACAGACACACACACACAGACACAGACACAGACACACACAGACACACACAGAGACACAGACACACACAGACACACACACAGACACACAGACACAGACACACACACAGACACACACACACACAGACACACACACACAGACACACACACAGACACACAGACACAGATACACACACAGACACACACAGACACACACAGACACACACAGACACACACACAGACACAGACACACACACAGACACACACACACACACAGACACACAGACACACACACACAGACACACAGACACACAGACACAGACACAGACACACACAGACACACACACAGACACACACACACACAGACACACACACAGACAAACACAGACATACACACACACACACACAGACACTCAGACACACACAGACACACACACAGACACACACAGACACACAGACACAGACACACAGACACACACACAGACACACAGACACACACACAGACACACAGACACA